>NW_027097421.1:15679-60000 GCF_019320115.1 Miscanthus floridulus
TCATCACAATTCACACGAGTTTCTCTCTTCCTCACTATACTCACCTTCCTTTCCTATTCACATGATGATTTCATGGATGGATCAGAACTTCAAAAGACTAAAGTTGATCTGCGACTAAGGCTAGAGTTGGAGCATTGAGATTAAAGGAGGGGGCCGGCTACGAGGATGACAGTTGGATGGGTCGGGTGGAGGGCACTCGCTCTGATGAGCTAGCATGACGCGGGGTGAAACCCACCGTCAAGAGCAATATGGGGAGAGTGGGTAGTGGTGAGGGCGAACTATTTAAACTACAACGGTGTTGGCGCGACGAAGAAGACGGCGGGAGGAAGAAGAAATAAAGAGAGCGGTCGGATGAAATGTTGATATAGATCCAACGACTTAAATTTGGGTGTTAGTGATTTTTTAAAATACGTTTGCTTTAGTTGTTGCACGTGTGATCCATTCGCGAAGCGACAAAACTGCTCCCCTCCCGTGGCATTCCTTTTATGGCAACTTTTCTTCTCCATATCTATCTATCTTTGGGCGAAGTTTTTAAAAACTTGTATACGTAGTTCTTTTTTAACAAAGCTTTTTTGATACATCCTTCTAATAACTTTTCAAAGATTTCTAGTAAAATATTCAAGCATGATATATCATTGTTTGTCTAAATGGCTATTTAGTCCATTTAAACATTGTTAAGTGCTATACAGTGGAAATTAAGTCTAGTTAGTATGAACAAACCACTAAACGAAAGATAATCAATTGTTTACTGTTTAACATTTAGGGAAGCGCTAGGGGACTATTTGACACGATTTTGGAAACACTAGGGGACTATTTGACACACTTTTATCAGGCTCCACCTCTTCACTGTAGTATACGGAGGACTCGGAGCCTGCAAAGCCAAAAATAGTGGCTTTATAGGTTTTTAGTTTATTTTGAGGAGAGAGAGATAAAATTACTTCTTGCCAGTGTACATGAATGAGCCGGAGTCAAAGGTGGGTGGAGCTCCACCAAACATGGCCTAAATACCGGTAAGCCCTTAGCAATCTATGAATTAGGTCACTTCAGTGGGAAAGCGAATATACTGTGTAGAAAGGGAAAGAAATGAAACCACTATGTCTGGTTTTTTGCTAATTTTATGCCAGCCAAAAATTCATGCCAACGGTATTTATTCCCTCCTTTCTAAAATATTATGAATTTTAGTTTGTCTTAATTCAAATTACTTTAAGTTTGACCAAATTTATAGAGAAACGTGTTAATATTTACAACCTCAAATAGGTAAACTATAAATGTACATGTACATTTCATAAGGTATTAAATGATACTTACTCCTTTCCAAATTATAAGACGTTTGACTTTTCTACATACATTATTTTTATTATGTATCTAGACATAGTGCATATCTAAGTACATAGCAACAGTTATATGTATATTTAGAAAAGCCAAAAATATCTTATAATTTATAATGGATGGAGTATTTGATATCACAAATATTATTAGTTTTTTTAGAAAACTTAGTCAAACTGACGTTAGTTTGACTTATAGAATAACTCAAAACTCATTATGTTTCAAGGTAGTCACTGTCGAAAAACCATGAGCTAGGCACATATATGAGAATTGAATTAGCATTGCGTGAATCATTCTTTAGACCGGTTAACAATTGGAGTAATGGAGTGTTAGTCAAATTTGGTCAACACTCCTAAAATCCGGTCAATGCTGCCAAAGTTTGGTGAGGCAAACATTAGCAAATGTTGGTTGCAATTAGTTAAAAAAGATTTAAATGCATTATAGACCTTGAACTTGTCTTGGGGTGCCACTAAGGTCCACAAACTCTCAAATCGTACTTCTGGCACCATAATATTGTTTAAGTATGCCACTTAGGTCCATAACTCATCGGAACAAGGTTTTGGCCGACGTGGCGTGGACAGCGTGGCGCTGACTGTGTCCAAGCACACGTGAGCCTGGGTTGGGGCGTGCAAATAAGCAGAGAGGCCACCCAGTTCTTTTCATATCCTCTTCCCAGTACTTCACCTCTTTGAGTCCGCCGTCATGGACACACGAACTCGCGGGGAGCACGTGGGGCGGCCGCTAGTGGAGGCAATCGTCGACGAGTTAGGAGGCCAACATGGCGGAGGAGTGACGCTGAAGCCTAGTGGTGTGCGGATTCCCACGGTGGTCGCGGTGAATCTGCACGATGGTGGCGGTGTTGTGGCCAAAAGGGCAAGGCTAACCTGTGTATGGTGAGTGAATCCCCTTGAGATCATTTCTTGGTAATTTTGGTCTTCGCATTGAATGTAGTTAGATGGTGTTGTGAATCAGAATGGCAAATGTTTACCATCTTTTATGATTTTGGTTCGTCTACGGTTTAGGATTGAACTGTTATTTCTCCCAATAATGTTAGATGGCTTGGTTTGTATGAATCTTCCCTAATTTGTTAGCAATCTTTTCAATTTTAGGAGCTGATAGTGGTGAGTTCACAGTTGAGATACATCATGAAGGTTTTTTTACTGGAACATGAGTTAATCGGGCCTATGTTGGTGGGCAAGCTCACTGCTTTGATCATCGTGAGGCAGGCACTTGGTCTCCAGTATGGTTTAATGAGTTGTTGTTCATGCTTCACTACCTGAAGAACCTAAATTTGAAGATATACTGGCTTTTACCTGGGAAAGACATTTCAGATGGCATTAGGTTGATTTTTAGTGACTCAGATACCTTGGTGATGGCCTCTCTGGTAGGTAGAGTGAGGACATTTGTTCTGTATGCTGATCATGATGACTCTCTAGCTGGCTTTGGATTGGGATGATATTGTGGCAAACCCAATAAGGTCAATGCCCAAGGTTATGAGCCCTTGTAGAGTGGGAGTGCAGAACAAGAACATGAACAATATTCCTGATGATGTGGATGCAACTTATGAAGATGATGTGCAATATAGTTGTAGTGAAGATGACTTAGATTTTGAAGATAGTGATTATGATCTAGCTAATGAAGATGATGATCTATTCATGGATAATGTTGATGACCAAGCGGTTGATCAAGGAGTTGCCAAGAGAAAGAAGGTACCCAAGGGAAAGAGAGCTCAAGTTGTGGTGGGCAGAGGTGATGAGGATTTCTCAACTAATGATGAAGGGTCAATGGTTCCAAACTCTGATGCTGAAAACAATGTCACATTCAATTTCAAGTCATTCAAGCATGAAGACTTGGTCAATCTAGTGTTCAAAGTAGGAACGATCTTTGAGTCTATAGAGTTGCTAAGGAAGGCTATTACAGAATATAGTATGAAGCACAGGGTGGATATTAAGATGCCAAGAAATGAGAAGAAGAGGTTGTGAGAAAGGCTGTCTTTGGAATTTGTATGCTTTAGATGATAGGAGGGCTCATGGAATGATGATAAAGACTTTTTGTGGTGAGCACAACTGCCACAAGAAGTGGATATTAAAGAGGTGCACATCCAATTGGCTTGTTGATAAGTACTTTGAATCTTTCAGAGCTGATAAGAAGATAACACTAGGGAATTTTGCTAGAATAGTGCAAAAAGAATGGAATCTGACACCAACTAGGACAAAGCTTGCGAGAGCTAGAAGAATAGCAATGAAAAGGGTAATGGGTGATGAAGCAGAGCAATATAAGTTGTTGTGGGACTATGCTCAAAAGCTAAGAAGGACCAATCCATGCAGCACATTGTATTTGAACCTTAATGGTAATCTTTTTACCTCACTTTATATGTCACTTGATGCTTGCAAGAGGGGCTTCCTTGAGGGTTGCAGACCTTTAATATGTTTGGATGGATGTCACTTGAAAACCAAGTATGGGGGGATAATGCTGATAGTTGTAGGTATTGATCCTAATGATTGTATTTATCCAATAGATCTAGCAATATTGAAGTTGAGTCACTAGCAACTTGAAAATGGTTCTTAGAAACTTTGAAGGCAGACCTTGGCATTGAAAACACATATCCATGGACACTTATGACATACAAACAAAATGTGAGAACTTGATGATTCATTGCTGTTATAGTAACTCTTATTGTTATTTACCTAATGTTCTAGACCTAATTCATTTTTCACTGTGTGCAGGGCCTCATTCCAGCATGCAGCAAAGTTTTCTCTGAAGCTGAGCATAGATTCTATGTTAGACATTTGTACAACAACTTCCAGTAGCACTTCAAAGGTGAGAACTTGAAGATACAACTATGGAAATGTGCTAGGTCCACCACTATGGATCAATGGAATAGAAACATGGGCAAAATGAGGGCACTAAACCAGAAGGCAAATGAGTAGCTAGAAAGGATGGCTCCAAACACTTGGGTGAGGGCAGTTTTTAGCACTTACAACAAGTGTGACATACTTTTGAATAATAGCTGTGAGGTTTTCAACAACTATATCTTGGATGCTAGAGAAATGCCAATTCTCAGTATGTTGGAGCACATCAAGGGCCAACTGATGAGTAGGTACTACAGCAAGGAGAAAGAGGTTGGAGAAGTGTGGTAGGGACCAATCTGCCCGAAGATTAGGAAGAAAGTTCAGAAGAATTCAGAGTTTGCCAACACTTGTTTTGCAGCACCTTTTGGACATGGTATATTTCAGGTGTAGGATAGGAAGTATCGGTTAGTAGTTAACATTGGGTTGAAACAATGTGACTGTAGAAGGTGGGATCTCACTGGTATACCTTGTTCACATGCCATTTATTGCCTAAGGCATGAAAGGATACCCACTGAAGCAATGATCCATGACTGCTATACTTCCGTAAGATTTCTGATTGCATATGGTCCCAAGATCTATCCATGTGCTGACAAGTCCATTTGGGAGAAGGTCCAAGGAGTTCCTGTTGTGCTTCCTCCTCTGTACGAAAAGAAGGTGGGCAGACCTCCTAAGAATAGAAGAAAAGAACTAGTGGAATTAGAAGAAACTAGTGGAACAAAAATGTCAAAGCATAGAATGCAAATGACTTGTAGCTACTGTGGGGATCAAGGCCACAACAGAGCAAGCTGTCAGTTAAAAAAGTCAGGAATAAGGCCCAAACTACAGCTTGTGAGGAAAACTATGGAAGAACCACAAGAAGAGGACGCTACACAGCAAATGGATGACAACTTAGATGAAGAACCAGTGATTACACAGGTAGTATGGACTGACCAAATATTTTACTCACAATAAACCAATTTTACACTATGCTTGCACACCTAACTGTCTATGCTTGTAGGTTGCCATTCATTTTCTAGAAACCAACACACCACTACTGTCACAGTAAACAAACACTATGCTTTCATAGCTAGAATAAGAGGTAGGACACTATGCTTTAACAACTACTATTGCCACATTTAACAAACACTTGTTTTCTTTCAGTCTTCACAGACCAGCAGCATGGTGAGGCAACAGGAACCCATGCCAGCCTCTGCATTCATTGGAACAAACCTGCCAACCATAAGACCACTGCCACCAACAACTGCAACAAAGCTGGGGAGGTCAACAACATATAAGAGAAGTGCCAAGCAGGATGACAAGTCCAAAGGTCAGCAGAAGAAGGGAGGAGACCCTAAGAAGAAGAAGACCTGATGTCCAAAGTCTTTAGACCACCAGTAGAAGATGACAAGTCCTTTTGTGCTTTTGTGTAGTCTTTTTGTGCTTTTGTTCAGCACCAGCATAAGGCTTTAGATTGTGCTATACAATCTTTTGTAAAGCTTATCATGGCCCCAGAACAATGTTTGAGATGGTAGCAATAGTCTTTTGTTTAGATCATCACATGAATCATTGACCCAAACAGTGTATGTGCACATAGATGCTATTACTGCTATCAGGTAAACTATGAAATAGATGGAAAATTGAGATAAAAAGGATGGTTTCTATTGCTTCTGATGTTCACATTACACAATGAGTACTCTTACACATTTGTGACTGAGTTTATTTGTACAACTGAACAATCACAACTAACACAAGTGCCAACACTACACACAGAGAGAACACATATCACATTCAGCAAACGAACTACGTCTTGGTCCTTTCTTTGATTTCCTTGAGCTTTGTTGGCCACTGCATTGTCCATCAGGCCAGCATAGGGACGTAGGTTTGATTCTCCTTCGGACTGGGCTTCACATGTGCCATTGTCGCCTTCCTTCGGCATCTTTAAGATGTGTTTGATGTAGTCTGCTTCTCAGTAGAAAAATGGACACCCGCTGCCATCCCTCTGCCAAAATAACCAAATCCAACTCAATTGCAACAAGGACACAGCAATCCAAGTGCCAAAGATTTGAATCATCAAACCCTAACTCAACTTATGGTCTGGGCAACAGTAGAATACCTTCCCTGCACTCCATGGCTGTGTGGAAACGTGCCTCACCACTATTCGACTGCCGCATTCGGTGCACAGGATGAGGGGAAGGCCACCCGCACACCTATTGGAGCACGACATGCTCCCTGGTGGCGCCATGGATTAGATCGACAAGGCGGCGGCAGCGGCGGCTTGGAGAGTGAGTTCGAGCAGAGAGACAGAGATAGAGAAGAGAGGAGGGAAAATGGATGATATGAAAAGAACTAGATGACCTCTCTACTTATTTGAGGATCACGCGCGGCTCACGTGCACTTGGACACAGTCAGCGTCACGCTGTCCACGTCACGTCGGTCAAAACCTTGTTCCGATGAGTTATGGACCTAAATGACATACTTTAACAACATTAGGGTGTCAGAAGTACGATTTGAGAGTTTATGGACCTAAGTGACACCACAAGATAAGTTCAAAGGTCTACGCTGCATTTATCTCTTTAAAAAATATTTGTCACAACCTGTTCCCATAAAAAAAGAGGCCACAACGAATTGCCCCTTGTAGCAACGGGAATATTTTTTTTTCATGGCACGTGATCCGGGCTCAGAGACTAGAGAGTGAGAGTGCGCGCTGCGGTCCGCCTCGTGTTCTTTGGTTGGGTACCTCAGAGTGTGACCCCACATGGATGGACACATGGTTAAGCTGCCTCATGTGGTGGATCTAGATCACCTTCAGACATTGAGACCCATCGCCCTGTTCGCTGGTTGGTTTCTAGGCTGGTTTGGGCTGGCTGGTGCTGATTTATTGTGAGAGAAAAACACTGTTGGCTGGCTGAAACCAACAAGCGAACAGGCTGCATATATGAGTGGGCAACACTGGCGGAGCCAAGGGGAGGGCTGACAGGGGCCATGGCCCCCCCCCCCCCCCCCAATGTTTCCAAAAAAAAATAGTATGACTTAATATTTTTTATTTATATTAAGAGAGAGATTATATAAAATTCTTGTCATATATACCTATTAATATCTTCTAGATAATATAATCATACAAAACATAACTAGATAATAAAATTATCGCAATGAAAAAGACCGAGCCGCTCCCTTAAGTATAATTCTTGACGGCCGGTCCCTCCTGAGTATAAATCCTGGTTCCGCCACTGGTGGGCAAGTGAAGATGGATGAATATATATATGTCATATATGGCAAAAACAAGTGAATCAAGTGCGTGATAATCTGGCAAAATTTTGGTTCATGTTGATCCGATCTGAACCTACTGGCACCACCAGCTATCGTCCAAGATCCAGGGCCATTTGCTAAGGGCAAAGCCAAACTTTACGAGTCGAAGCTATAGTAGTTTACGCCACGGCAGGCACCGCTACCGCATCGCATGCAGCGCGAGCAGACTCTGAAAAAGGCAGAAACAGACGCTGTGCCGTCCAAGATCCCGGAGATTTCCCGGGGCCGGTTCGCGCAGCCCCTTGGTGATGCGGCTGCACACTTGCACGGCACGGGAGGACGCGTGGGGGCTGAACTGGATAGAGATATGATGTCAGCCTGTTCGGTTGACTCGTTCGTATCGTTGTGGATTCGTTTATGTGAGAGAGAAGTACTGCTGACTGGTTTATTAAAACAGTGTCCATGTAAGGGGGCTGGCCAGCCCAGCCAGCCAGCCAGCCAGCCAGCCAGCCAGCCAGCCCCAGCCGAGCCACTTGTGCGCTTTCCGGGTCGTCGTCGTCGTGCGCGTGGCTTTGGACACGGACGCAGTCACGCAGGGCAGCCCGGGCGAACAACCACCCACCCACCAACGCTCCGGCTCGCTGTCGACGTCAGATCATCCGCAGCCATCCGGGCAACCGAGAGGGTCCAGTCGATTGGAACTGAAACTGACCCTGGGTCAGGAGTCAGGACAACGGCACGTCCCCCGCGGGACACGGAAGCCTCTAGTAGACTCTAGAGAGCGGTGGCGGGTGACGGCGAAAGCGACACGGGCAGGCCGCGCGCGCTTCGTGCGGGTGCTTGTGCCACCCGCTCCGGCGGCAAGCGGGCAAGCGGCCGGCAACTCGGCAAGCAACCGTCCGATGCGTCGCCTAGCCATGCCGTCCCTTGGCTGAAACGAACCCAAGCTCCAGCAGCATTCCTTATCACAAACGCAAAAAAAAAAAAAAAAAAAAACTCCAGCAGCATTCAGCCAAACACTGACACGCACCATGCGGGTTGAGTGCCAGGCAGAACAAACGGAACGCAACTCACATGATCATCTGCTGAAGAAGGATGGGCAGCACAAAAAATGGATAAACCAATAGCTGTACGCCAGTATGCGATATGCGCATGATACATATCACGAGAATAGAGCAAAGTAAACCCCGGAACAACGCAAGACATGAGCCCAACAGTCAGGTATTGTTTCCTCACATGATATGGTACGGAATTCGTTCACAGTTTCACAAACACGGAACAAAACATATAGCACGGGATCATTCCACCGACACATATGGCATATGCAATGCAAGTTAAACCATCACAATCACTGGATGCCTCTACAGTACCTAAATCACTATCTCGCCAGTAGTAGCCAGCCGCCACCCGTCCGCTCTTCATTTGTCTCCACGGGCTAGAGCAATGGAGGACGAGTGCTGATAACATGTGTATGCGTCACAGCGGCAATAATGGCATCTCCCCGGCCGGCATGATACTGATAGGTTCGAGCAGTTCAGAAGATGGACGCTATGCCAATGGCCCGTCCCTCCGCACCCGAACACGCTCACCGTTGAAATGGATGTACTTCCACTTTTTCAAGTATTTCTCAAGGACGTGTTTTTCTTTTTCTTCTTGGCCAAAAGCCACGAATGCTTTTCCAATCCGTCTCGCTGTATCCTCATCTGGACGCACCCCTAATTCCTCCATGTCAGCATATATCTGAAATTGGCAACAAGAACACATTAAGACTTCAGAGTTCAGGCATCTCTTTTTGAACACAAAGGCTAAGTTACAAATCCTTTTTTCTTTTTTGAGATTAGCTAAGTTACAAATCTGACCAGCCAGCTAGACAGGTGTTGCTAGACCACATACAAGGAATTGTTTCCCATCCTGTTCCCATATGACCTGTCAGTCAGGCTGAATAAGCTGTCCATTAGGCTCCATGACCAGTGCTAGATGGGTGACCATATCCATATGAATACTGGTTAACCTTTCTAAGAACATTGAATGGCATGTGACTTGCATAATTTTCAGAACTTAAGCATCAGTCAACTCATAATTATGGTTTCAATGGAAAGATTGACTCATAAATTATTATCATAGAATTATTCATGTACCAGTCAACAAATATAGTTGAAAATGAGTAAGATATACCTCCAAAACTTTATCTGGACGTTGGCAAATGTCATGCATCAAGATCATCCGAGAGAACAACCTCTTGGGCACTGAGCGTGTATGAGTCTGTATTACAGTATTCCAAATTGACTCAGCTTCATCTACCCGTTTATCCATAAAAAGTGCGAGCAGAAGTGTATCATATGTTGTCCAAGTCAGCACCTGGCCTTTGCTCATCAACCACTTGGTTACCTGTGAAAAGCATTGGCATTCAGCAGGTGAATGGCAAAACTAGTTTGTTATCAGAAACTGTGATAACAGAACTCCAGATAAGAAAACCTAAACTATTGACTTGCTAGCAACTACTATAGCTTTTGTCCATAACAGTCATACCTGGATTATTCTTAGCCATTGTTGTCGCCTTTTCAACATCCCCAAAGCTTTTGCTGCTGCTATAATAGGAAATTCAGGCTCAAAAGCACTCCACTTGTCCAATGCACCATAAATAGCTTCTCTTTCATTTGGTAACTTTGAAACCTAAAAGATATGGTTCCACAGACTGAACTGTTGAGAACACGTCAGTTTCTTAAGCCTGATAGGATGGTTTTCACGGTAACTAACTACTATTATTAATCATAGCACGGGAAAAGAGAAATATGATAACAGAAGAAGCCGTTTGTTAAACTGTTTTCACATTTTGAGGATACGATAAAGTGATCCTATATCTTACAGTATCCTCTCTTTTTTTTTTCAAAAGATCCAGAATTCCGGTTTGATTAATAAGAAGGAGAGCAAGTGTATATCTTACAGCATCAATAAGACGCAGAGCCTTCTTCCCTGACCCAGCTGTCTCCTTCCTGATCCACAAATGCTGCTGCTTGTTTGGTTTCTTTGACACCCTATGACATAATAAATGCAAATTAATTTATTAAATGATAAAGAGCAGGTCAAAGTGCACATCGTTATCTCAGAAGCAGTTGTTGCAAACCGAACAAATACTGATGATGCATGAAGATGTGAAGACCATAAGGGGAGGCCAAACCAACTAATTCCATTAAATGTGCCAACATTTCTGAAAGCATCTTTTGTTTTTTTGCAAAACATTTTTGATGGATGGAACCAGCAGGAAAATATAGTAGCTTATCTGACAGGCTACACATCTAAAACCGTAAGGACGACTAATTTCTAGCTGAACACTGATCGGAGTGAAAAATTATGCAGCACGGAATTCTTATGCCGATCTACATAACCCCAGAAGTAGAGGTAACACAAAATGGCACAATGCAAAGTGCGTACAGTTAATTCATATGCACAGTAAACCCAATGCAGTTCCTCTGCATATGCTAAACAAAACAACCAAATACCGGCAAGGCAGCAGTATCTCGAGAATCTATAGTGAGGTGTTCACATCATGTACCCCTAATTCGACAACGAAGCTTCTTCTGACAATACGGACACAAGAAAAATCACAGCGGTATTCAACTACCTCGTATGTGCCCCCTAAACCATCCGTGTGCCTTGAACCGGACCATCAAATTGGACTAGGAAAAAAAAAACCCAGCTTCTACGAAATGCATTCCATCGACAAAGCAGCACGCTCGTAGTCGTAGAGCAAGGTGACGGGCAAGCAGCACAAGAATAAAGAAGAAACATATCCCCAGTTAGCACTTACAGCGCCCTGCTGCCTGCGTCGCGGTTGGCTCCTCCTCCGCCACCCTTCCCCCTCCCCGGCGGCTCCGCGGCGAGGCGAGGCACGAGGCGGAGAGCGAAGGCTCCCGCCATGGCCTTGCCCTTCTTTCCTCGCCAAGCTCCGGCGAAGCCGGGGATTGGCCGAATCGGATAACGTCTGGACAGCGGCGAAGTGGGGCTGGGACTTCGACTTGGGTAGTCGGGTTGGGACTTGGGAGGTCGTAGTTTCGGGCTCTCGGCTCGGCTAGGTCGAGACAACAATGTGGGCCAGTGGCCTCTGGCTCCTCAGTAGCCTGAATGAATGTATATAGTGGGCCGGAGCAGCTTCTGATTTGGTTTAGCAAATTGGGTCTGATCTGGTTGAATGTATAGTGGGCCTTGGATGGATCGAGCTGTGGAAGAATGTAACAACACGGATTATGCTGCTACGGACAGTGTCTGGATTACGAATTCAGATAGTAATAGAGTGCATACAAGAACGATAAATGGAATTGGTCGCCGCCGGCGAACTCGAGCCGCAGCTCGCCACCATCTACTACCGGCGCGTTCCAAGACAAGTTCGAGTTCGCTAGGGGTTCACCTCTTAAACGAGTTCGCTTGCAGCTGTTTCCAACAGCACATCACCAGAAGTAGCTGGGCTTGGGCTTCTTCTACTTCTTCCAGCTTGGGCCGTGAAACTTTGGGTTGGCCTTCCTAGCGCGCTTGCTCCTTTTCCCTCCTGGGCTTGCAGGTACCTTGCGCACTATGACAAAGAACA
This sequence comes from Miscanthus floridulus, assembly GCF_019320115.1. Taxonomy (NCBI): domain Eukaryota; kingdom Viridiplantae; phylum Streptophyta; class Magnoliopsida; order Poales; family Poaceae; genus Miscanthus; species Miscanthus floridulus. The sequence continues at coordinate 27,665 of NW_027097421.1, forward strand.
ACGCGCATAGGACGGCTCGGCTCGTCACGATCTCTCCAGTAAAAGAGGAATTGAAGTGTTCCTCGTAAAAAAAAGTTCGGTAAAGTAAGAATGAACACCTCTCTTTCTCTTCAAAAACAAAAAAAGAATGAATATCTTAGGTCCTCAAACTTTGAGATGTCGTACACTCGTACGACGTCGGGCCCGCTAGGCATGCTATAAAGCTCTGCTGCCTTGGAGAAGCAACCTCGAATCATATCTTTTTATCATGGAGCTCCTTTTTATCGACTAATCCCTTTCATTGATTCTTAGTACTTTTCTGGGAAAAAAAGAAACATTCGTTTTCAACTTTTGTTAATCGCCTACGCAAGGGACCATGGCCATGCGAGAGAGAAAAGGAATAATCATAGCGTAGTTGCGTGGCGCTGAGGCCTTGTCAGCCGTACAATGTTTGTGCCAACGTAAATCTTACGCGTCCGTGCACAGGGAAACACTCATTCAGTCTCAGATAAAACAAAAGCGAAGCTCAGACTCCGGAGTTTGGATGGTTGCGCCAAGCAGAACCCTTTGTCGCTTGTTTTGGGATGCTCTGGTGCCGTGCTGCGCGGACCCCGTGCTGGGGCTCCATCGCCAGAATTTCAGACGACCAGATTCAGTCTCTTCAGCAGTACGAGAGTCTGACCACTTGGTTGTCGGCAATGCCGGATTTGTCCGATACTTTGTCTCAAAGTCAGTGTACACTGTCTTTGTAGAATGAGATGAACGGTATCTATGCACTCCATCTGTTCTTTCGTGAACGGTGATGATTCACAGATCATAAACAACACCACACCTTGCCTGCCCAAACTTGGATCTGGCAGATGAAAGACTGCGCTTCCATCTTCCCTCGCAGGGGCATGTTAAGTTGTTAACAACATCATTGCACGCTAAGGAGCATGAAAGAAAAACTAAGCATCTCAGCATGAAAGAAAAACTACCTGTTCGCTTGGCTGATAAGCCATGATTGAAAGTACTGTTGGCTGATTTGTTGTGAGAGAAAAATACTGTTCGTTTGCTAATCAGCAGAGAAGTACATCGAAGATACCTTGGCTGATTTGTTGTGAGAGAAAAATACTGTTCGTTTGCTAATCAGCAGAGAAGTACATCGAAGATACCGGAAGGCTATGACAGGTGTAAATACATGAGAGCACAAGAAAATTGTAATTAACATACAGCTACAATCTAATGTCAATGTCCTCTGGTCTGCACTTTAGGAAAACTAAGGGTACAGCATCATGTACATGTACAACAAAGGGCATCCTTTCTGGGAAAGCAGACCAAGTAATTCACTATATATATATTTTCATATTTAAGAGTTGATGTTTACTTCTGTCCTCCTGAAAACTTGTTGTCAGTGCCACGCAGAAGCAGATATCAACTTCCTGTTCTTCCAGCCGAGCAGCATCGCGCCATCCTTTTCCTCCAGGGTGTACTTGTCCGAGTAGCAGGCAAGGAGCTTCCTGATCACCGAGTTCACGTACGAGCTCAGTGGGTATGGTCTGAACCCGGCCATGGTCAGCCTTGACCGCCACTTACCCAGGAGCTCGTGCCTCTCCACCCGGTCCTTCCCCTCGCAGGCGATGATGTTCACAATGTCCTTCGCGAGGCAGTGCTGCTCCACGTTGATCCGCTCCTTGTTTTCCCGTGGCAGATTCGTGTCGATCGACTCAAACATGGCTGAGTAGTAGTCCAAGGTCTCAGTGAACCGCATCAGGAACGGGGTCGTGTTGGTGTGCGACTCCTGTTCCACAAGTGTGGTCACCTTTGGAGACAGACCTTTCACCATCCGAAGTAGCCCGTCCCGTGGGTTGTTCACGTCCACACTCTCATCTGGGGTGTGGTGCAGCTGCAGAGTGAAATTGACAGCAAGTGCTTCGCCTGGCCTGATGTCGAGCAATTCTTTTGTAACTTCAGTTGCATAAATACCAGGCAGAGGGGTAAACTCCAAAGGTATCTTGAATTCTTCAGACATGCTTTTCAACATCTTCCCTACAAGATCCAGACCTTCACCACGAGCATACTCTGACACTGGATCATCTATTCCAGTGATCCGCACATGCGGTGGACCCCCAGGCCTTGCAGCGAGCGCTTGTATCAGTGTTATCCATTGTGTCCCTTGAGCAATCTGGAAATCAATTATATGGATTTTGTCCTCATTTCTTAATGCCTCTGCAATTGCCCCATTGGCAGCCATATAACCAAACTTGAAGTACGGACAGATATTATATAAAATCTTCATGTAAGACAAGAGTTCATTACTCTCTGGTTCACGGCACTTCAGAGCACGATATATGTTTGTACCTGAGTTTGCATGTCTAGCAACCAAACCCTCAAGAAGGTAAGCACCTAACCGCTGGATTGGCTCTCCAGTAATTGATACAACTCCACGAGCTTGCTGAACAAGGTTTAGGAACTCATCTATCCTCTCCTCACTTGATGCTTCAGCACACTTGGTTAATAGCTGCTTCACCATGCTCTGCGGATCCTCCCTTAACTCCCTTAGCCGTTTCTCTGGGCGGAATTCATAGCTTGCTGTGGGGTATCCAGATGCAAATTGTGGCCGTACAACTCCTGGTGATGGCTGCCTTGATTCATGACTCCATGTCCTCGACCGCTGCCTCATCAGCTGAGCAGGTTTATGTTCCTCAAATTCATGCTTGGTGCTAGTGGCTGCATCCTCAGCATCAGGTGCCATTAGAACAGTCTCTATTTCCCGTAAAGCGTGTTGCATATTATGCCTTGATGTTGCGTACAATGGATCAGGTCTCACTTGGGTGTTCTCCCGAAGGATAGCTGCTTGTCTGTATGAGCTGTCTACTTCCAGTGGTGATATTGGTTGTGCTGAAATGGTTTCTGTGGAGCTCTGGTTATCTGGAGTATTGCTGAGAGCAGACAAATTATCACACTCAAGCTGGGATGAAAGAGGAGTGTATGGGGAGCTGCTGAACTCAGACTTCAGTGGACTAGCTGGCCAAGGAGTGTTTGCTAAGTTGTCTGTAGGAAATTCGTAGAAGACGTTAGCACCAGTTAATCTGTACTTTAACAACTGGTGCAAGTCCATAATAAATGAATGGGCATTAGTTGATCATGACCTGTACACAGCAGAAGATAAGATAGTATGAGCAACTTATCTCAAATAAGGACATTTGGTTTAGCAGTTCAACTTCAAGAATATAAATCCAAAAAATGAAGAAAAGACGTAGGCAACAAACAACAAACAATGCAAACGACTAGCACGGCTTAATAAAATCATATGCAGCTTGGAATTCCCAAAATCCTCCATACAAGACAATTCATGAGGATACGTCTACTCATGCTTCAGCTAACCAAGTAAAACCACACTATCAGCATGCAAACAGCAGGGGTACGTGGTTTTCATGCAAAAGATGTAACAAGGTATATTAGGTGGGAAGCTCTGAACTATTGCTAGCTATATCAGCAAAATCAATGGACCTTAATAGCCATTACCAAGAAGTTTATCCTCCATGACAATAATCAGAATATATGAGATGAGCTTAAATGACAAGTTCAGTGTTTCCTTACGTCCAATATGCTACGAGCAGATCAATCAAACAAACTACTAAAAAAAAAGTATAGGCACATGCACTCATACAGATAGTTCCAAACAGCTACCTACATATCATGTTCACTATGTTAACAAAGTGCTAGCAGTGGAGGAATAGTAAATCTGTTTTGACAACATAGAAAAAATTCTTCATGGACCATCATTGCAAATTACATTAGCATCTTGGGAATTCCCATGTTACTGAGATAGCTATCCTATTTCATTAGATCATCAATCTGTGTCATGCAACTCCAAGGGCCAATCAATCAGCCAGGACCCTTTTTTACAAAATATCTCAATTGCTTTCCAATAGTCCCAGTGGCTCCACCATTCTACCCTCAAAATCAAAGCATCCTTATAATTAAATTTGTGTATTCAGAATGTCAAAATCAAGCAACAAAGCATCAAACTAGATTCTACAGAGGAACACAAGAAACGAAGGATGGTGTTTAAGTACCAAGTTGTCGTACTCTCAGGAAAAACAAGTATCATCCCATAGAAGAAATACAACCTAACAAGGGAGTCTGGAGACCAAACATCACAAAACATCTGACACCTACTTCAGCACAACCATGGCTGCTCCGATCATTAAGTAAACAAACTCATACATTCTCTAGTTGGTGGAAGAGCATTGACTACACTATTTGATAATCAATCCTCTAGACCAAACTTAAGCAGTCAAAGATTCATTATTTGTTGAAGGAGGTTGACCAACTCTGTTGTTTGACTACCGGTCTATTTCTCCCCTCTGAATTCCCAAGAAAGAACTCCCGAACAAAAGTTTGACCAATCAACCAGCTGAATCAACGTCAACTTCGTCACTAAAACATGAAGCCAATTTGCATAGTCTCTACTCTGTCCAGTAAGAAGGTTTGAAACTTGTAGGATCCTGGACCTTGTTGGATAATGCAAAAATCATAGTAAAAAGACCCCCATGTCCAAGAAGAACCTCGATATGTTCTTCACAATCCTATGGGATACTTTACTCAGCGAACCAAGAGATTGTCATCGAGGGTAAGTCAAATTGACTAATCAGGTGAGGGATGACATTTTCTAAGCCATGTCCTAATCAAGCACACAGATGGATACTAAGTTTCAGTCCCAGCAGCGGAAAGTATGTGTTGTTCAGAATCAACTACCTGTTACTACAGAGGCGAGCTACTGTATTCTTCCCTAATTCCACAGATTAGATTTCAATTTCTACAAAGTGAACGACACGCCAAGCTAAACACAGAAAAAAAATTGCATCCAGCGCAGTTATACCAAGTGAAGTACGAGACGAGGCAGAATTAGCGCCAATTCACCAACTAAGCACGGCAAAATTGACAGCAGTCCTCGTGACCCATTTCCAGCTCTCCCTCCCGCCCAACCCTAACCCCATCCTCAGCTCCGTTCTCAGTCGCGCGACCCCAACTTCGCCGGATGCGCCCCCACGACCGTCCGTCCTATCGCCCGCTACGTCGCCGCGGCGGCCGAATTGGCCGAATGAGCCAGGCCGCTACCCGAATGCTCACATCTCTCAATCCCCGGTAGCGCAAAAAATCCCCAAACTCCACCCTCCCAGGCTGATCAAACAGTCCCCCAAAAAAATTCCCCCAAAATGAAAACTCAACAGCAAGCAAAGCCAGCAGCGCGACAACAAGCAGAGAATCCAGCGAGGTACAAGGACGAGAGCTCTCACCTCCTCCGATCCGCACAGCCCGATCCAACTCCACCTCCACCACCACCGCGGCACCACCACCTCTCTCTCTCTCTCTCTCTCTCTCTCTCAAGCTTTTTTCTTCTCTCTCTTGTGCTATGCTAGTTCTCGTGTCCTAATCCTTCTCTTGCCTGCGCCCCCTCTTTTTGTGTGCTGCGAATATTAATTAAATATCTTGAAGAGAGAAAGGGAAGACCCCCAAGTGCCACGCCTTATATACCCCTATCCCTCGACGGCGACCGTTATCGCTCCGCCTCACGCCGTCACGGCCACGCTCCTCCGGACGGTCAGCGATCCCGCGTCGCCATAGTGGGCCCACCCGCCAGCTCCTGGTCCGTCCACACACCGTCCGCCCCGTAACAGACGGCCTGGATGCAACCGGTGCAGGGACGTGGGCGCGCTCACGTGCCCGGCGAGCGGCGCTGGGGCCACGACACGCCTGACGCGCGGCGAGCAGGCACGCGGTCTCGCCTTTGACCTGACGTGGATGGGATTTGAACCGCGCCGGGACCGTCCGTTTGGGATCGGAGGGGCCTCGTTCGCAGGATGGCTTTGGCGGCCTGGACGAGGGCGTCCCGCCGTCTCGGCCGTCCGATCGGGAGCGGGGACAAGATAAGACGGTGACATCGGGCCAGTTCGTGGGCGTGGGGCCCGCCACTGAGAAGCGGACAAAGGAGAGTGAGTTGACACGTAATAGGGGATAGCTCTGCCCGGGAAATGCGTGAAATGCGATGCCATTGCATCTCCTCTCCTTGTCATTGGTATAGGAACTTGTCAGCTCAAGATATGTGAAATGAGAATAGAAACTTCCCTTGAATGATGATACTATGATAGTATAACATTTGAAGCACAAAGTTTTCCAACAGGGTCATCCTTGTATATGATTCATTGATTCTAAATTGCAAGTTCATCTTAGCTACTCCGTTTATTTTTATCTAGTGGGGTTGTTCCAAGGGTAAAAGGTATTACAATTTTTAGGGCAATTTTAAATTTCTAAAAATATTTTTTTGAACTAGTCACCTTACCAATCTATGCCTAGTTAAAGAGGCAAAATTTTTGTCCACCCATTTTTTCATCCGGCCCTCCAACTAACTACGTGAATAAGGAAACGGTCTCCGCTCACAATCCTAATCAAATAGATTTCTCCGGTTTCAATTACTTGTGTCAGCAAACAACGATGCCCTAGATAGGTGATGGTGTTGGCGTCCGTTTAGGTTTTTGCCCTCCACGTAGTCACATTCCTTTCTGAATACTTTTATTTTATATTTTTCATAAATATAAATATAACTAGAAGAACGCCCCACGCGTTGCTACGAAAATCGTTGGTGAAATTATACTACTTATATTTACTAATATAATTGAATAAACATCATAATACATGTTAGTGAATGATTTTTAGCATTCTGATATGGATAACTAAATATATGTTAGTAAGTGATGTAGTTTGCTAATGTGAATAGCTTGAATGGAGACTTAATGGCATGTGTTAGTTGGATGTGTTAGTGGATGCTGATGTGGATACTTTACATGGCGAGATAGTTGAATGTGCTATTGGGATGTTCTAGTAGATGCCGATGTGTACACTTTGTATGGCAAGATAAATTGCTAGTGGGGTTTATCTCTATAAAAGAACTAGAAGAATACCCCGTGCGTTGCTGCAGGGATTCCAGATAACTTTAAAACAAATTAGACTATTTATATTTATAGTTATATAAATAAAACTATCTTAAATTAATTTTGGTGAATGGTTTGACACATCGACGTGGATAACTAAATGTATGTTAGTGTATGAAGAGATAGCTATCATAATTACATGTGCTAGTTGGCTATAATTCTAAGTTCTGGTGGATTGTTGATGTGGATAGCTTGCATGTTGAGAGAAGCTGTAATTGTAAGTTTTAGGGGATTATTGACGTGGATAGCTTGCATGTTGAGAGAAATCTCTAGTAGGGTTTAGCTTTATAATAGTATAGGATATAGATATCATAATAAATAATAAATATAATAATTATGGATCTTTGAGCCTTACTCATTTCTTAAGAAGTAGAGGTTTTCACCATCAAGTTTTTGTCGTAATTTTGATTAGAAAAAATCTATTCTATTATAACTTGATTCAGTCCCACTAATCAAATTAAATTAAACCAAAGCTGAAATCATAAGCAATTTGTTGTGTGTAGTCCATTATCTATATTTATCGATACCTAATATAAAGAGGCAAAATTTCTGCATAAATTTTCATCTTGCCTTCACATTCATCTCTAACAATCTCCGGTTTCAATTACTGTCGGCAAACAAAGATGCCCAGGCCGTACACGGACCATGGATAGGTGATGGTGTTGGCGTCCGTTTAGGTTTTTGCCCTCCACGTAATCACTTTCCTTTCTAAATACTTCTATTTTTTATTTTTTTCATTTCCTTTCTAAACACTTCTATTTTTTATTTTTCCATAAATGTAAATATAGATATCATAATAAATGATAAATATAATAATTATGAATCTTTGAGCCCTTGACTCATTTCTTAAGAAGTAGAGGTTTTCATCATCAAGTTTTTGCCGTAATTTTGATTAGAAATAAAATATATTTTATTATAACTTGGTTCAGTCCCACTAATCAAATTAAATTAAATGGAAGCTGAAATCTTGAGCAATTTGTTGTGTGTAGTCCATTTTCTATATCTATCGATACCTAGTATAACGAGGCGAAATTTCTACCCAAATTTTCATCTTGCCTCCACATTCATCTTTAACCATCCGCAATCCGAAATCAACTAGATTTCCTTCGGTCCCCTAAATCTATACCAAGAATTTTCCAAATCGGCAAGCAAGGTGCAAGGGACCTAACCGAGACTAAATCAAAACCACCACATCGATCCAAATCCAAACCAAAATCAGACTAACTCTACAAAGACAACAACTTATAAAATCAAATCAATAAATTTGTTGTTTCTTTTGCCGACGATCACAACAATCACCAAAAATCAACAAAAAATCAATTCCTTCTCCATCCATACACGAATCGACTGAAAAGTAAATCAGAGAAGAATCGAATCGAGGAAATTAGAGAAAGAATTGAGGAGGACATTAGATGGGGTCACGCCTCCAGGCCGCCCAAGGCCCCCACGCCGCTGCCTCCGCGGCCAGGGTGCCCATGCCGTCGACTCCCCCCCGGGGGGTGCGGCTAGGTGCGCCCATGCCATTGGCGAGGTCTGAGACGACGCGTCGTTGCCGGGATGTCCTCCAGAGCACATGTCGTTTTCTATAAAAGTTTGATTGTTTTCTCTCGTTGCAACGCAGACATGTTTTGCTAGTTATTTCTAAAAACCCAATTTTTAGAAATGAGTCACATTATCAATGTCCCTAGTAGAATTCTTAATTTCTATCGCCTTTGTAAATTTGATCTGACCGTTTCGAAATGTGTTTTGTTTAATAGCGAGTTATACACGATCATATGGGTATGAACCTACACATTTAGATCTTGTTTGACTACACTCATAGGCTTTGTTCGGCTGGTATTATCAGCCTGGAAACGGCTAATGCTGAAAACTAGCTGCTATAGGAAAAACCAGCAAACTAATCAGCTCCATCCAGCCAACAGCTGCAGCTAGCAGCCAGCAGCCGAGCCATGTAAGCTATTTGCTCATTTCAAAAAAATGGCGCCAACACCACATCTATTCAATTGACGGCGGCAAACCACAAGCCATTCAAATTACAGTACAACATAATTCAATATATCAGTTGAAATAATAGTTTGTTACGGGCTACTAACAGTCCATTAGACGCTAGTCAACTAGCAGTTCAGTTCACATAACAAGTCCCTACAAGCCATTACGATTACAACGGTTCAAATTACATACAACAGTTTATATTACACTTCTTTACAAACATGACAACTTCTTTACAAACATGATTCTCTTCATTCCTTGGTGACCTGCATGTGCCCTTGTTAAATGAGCTGCTCACATTTTTTATTGGATTTCTCTTGGTTTACTCTTCACTTGCTGATTCGGTTGGTGTGCTGCAAAGAAACAAAGCATGGACTATTGTTAGAATCCTCGAAGTTGTCATGCGTAATCAATAGAACAAAGCCAATTCGAAACATGTCCTGAACTTCTAATGCTCATCATGCCTAAATTTGATAGTTCTAACAGATAGGAGTGGTCAATGGCAAAGGATTCAGAATTCTTTCACACCCAACACAGATTATATGATGGGCGTGAACATAGCTAACTAAAGTGTACGCGTATCAGGAATTAAAAACAACCACCTCACTGGGTTAATGATGGATGTGTATTACGAACTGAAATATAACCATTCTTAATGGAAAGACAAAACAGAATCATGGAACCAAAGGAAAGATATCTAGTAAACCATTTGAGGCAGCAATTTTTTCATGTGATAAGTAAATATAGTACCAACAGAGGTAACCTTTAGGTTCTAGTTTATACTACAGAACTAACAGAAGGGATAAATGTGCAAAAGAACAAACAAGCTCTGATGTAATTTCAGGTCAGTAATAATATGTATGCAGAATGATCTGATATGATAGCAACATGAAGGAAATAAAGATCAACAGAGGCAAACTGGTAGTCACAGTTCGTCAACATACATGGGACAGCTAACTTTAATTGAAGTACTTGGCATCTTAATTTTAATCACCTTTGCTGCATCATTGTCCCCAGAGAGCCACACATATGAGTAACCTTTCTACTAACTATATCTAAAGACTGTTCAAATCTATCCCTGCTCCTTCTAGCTGCCCCGTTGTGAGCACAAGTCCACACATATAATCCTAAAGTTTCTATGGATCCTATCTGTTGTGTACCCTTCAATCCATACTCAAGTAAGATGTTGTGCAAATGTAGGAAAGCATTAGGAGACATACGTAAGTTTTCTTTGCACTTTTGTTCGTTTTGTAGATTCAGTTGCATCCACTGCCGCCCGCTCATCTTTGGGAAGGGGAGGGCAGGGTTCACCACTGGAGCCGCATTGGCCACTGCTGCTTTTAACCCTGCAACGAGGATAGCAGCAGCCACAACGTTGTAAATTTGCATTCCTTCACTGGAGTTGTCGCTGATGTAGGAGTCCTCAGAGCTGCTCATCTGCAAGAGCATGAATTAGTACTACATTCGTCCGGCTACTTTGTGAGCAAATGAGTTTATCAGGTATGCCATAGATGGGTGGGATGCAAATGTGATAAGAAAGAGGATGGTATATCATGCGCCAAGACGGATTTCTTTCTGCCTGGAATGAACCAAAACAGAAAAAAATCACCGTTCTCATATCGATACAGCTATAATTAAGGTAACAGAATTCAAGATTCTGCCAATGTACAAGAAATGCATGACAATTTAACATAACTCAGGCCACAGAATTATTTGAATAATCCGCTTAGAGCCTACATAGAAGAAAGATGTGCACATGGCTATGATGCAACAGTTCCCAAATTCAGATGTAATGTACTGAATTCCTCTACTTTTTGGACAAATCACAACTGATCAAGAGGATATCTTTGAGAAATTTGACAACCAAACCGCAAACAAGCACCAATGAAATAATTAAATTGCCTGTGCAGAATAAAAGCACGAAATTCAATAAGACGAAAGGGACCTACAAATACCTTGGGTACTGCTTGCACTGACAAAGGGTAAAATTTCCTGAACCCTCACCACATGTTGCACAAGGTGTGTCATGAGTAGTAGAGCGAAGCAAATGAAAGGCCATCTCAGATACATGATAGGGTGTATGTGTTCCAAAGCATGATAGAAGATAACACAAATAAAAATTTCACAGCAACAAAAACAATCCACACAAACTATTACAAATAAAAAAGATCAAGAACCCAACAGAAACTTGGGGGCTCTTCGGCAGCTGCTGATAAGAAAGAGGATGATATATCATGCGCCAAGATGGATTTTGCAGTCAAACAGTAAATCATAAGAATACTTGGGTCAGAAGCATACCCCAAGAAGAGTGACTATAATCCGTGCACCACTGCAGCCGATAGGATGGCCTAGAGAAACAACACCACCACTTAACTTTAGTTTTCCCTGAATGTACAGAGATATTTATTAGATCATGCAGAGACAAATAGAAATACTGACTGTTGAATTGTATATACAAGTACAAATCAGTGACTCACAAAAGGGATACCAAGAAGCCTCTAATTAGCTACAGCAACAACTTGGCAATATCCATAAGTACAGTTAAGTCTAGAGTTGTGTTTCAGCTGTAAGTACTATTGAAACTGGAAGACCAAGAACTTACAGAGAAAGCCTCATTTATTTCATAATAATCAGTCTGTGAAGTTTGAAGAGCTGCATTTGATATAACCTTTGGAATGGCAAGAGCTGGAGCTGTCGTAAACAGCTCTGGTGCCTACATTAGAGAGTGCACACAACATAGATAAAATGATGCTCAGTGTGATAAGTCACAATAAGCGAGATTTCAAGGTAACCTAGAACACCAATTAATAGAGTCTTGTCTTGTTAGGTAATTTAGGTCAACCTATAACCAAGATATGTACATCACAGAACATAATTTATTTCGATTAGGGAAAAACAACGAGCACGCAATGTTCAGGCCACATGCCACAACAAATCGATGCAACTTAACCAAACAGTGTCCAGGGAACATTACAATGACAACCTCAAACTAAACGAACATAGGGCAAACATACATCCTCAACATGCACAGTTCGAACATAAAACTAGATAGACTGCCATGGAAGGAACATTGGTTGGGATAACGACTACTTCGATCTGGCTCTTAGAACCTCCCAGTAGGCCTCAATCAAGTTCATGCGTCCCTCTTTCGTTTCCATGCTCAGAAAGTTCCTACGGTCCACTGTGTTCTTGAAAACAACTAAAGCATAAGCAAACACAGGATCAGACTCGGGCAAACCATCTTGTTTCAAAATCTGCTTCACTTTGGCCATCTCGCCGTCGTGCTTGCTTGACCCGGCCTTCTGCCGCGTATGGTTTTTAATGATCTGGGTTAGGTCGTTAAGGCATTCGTCAATGAAAGCAGACTTCTTACTGGGAGGGCTGTTGACAGAATGTTCTCTAGTGGTTCTCTTGGAGGACTGGCCGACACTTTGTGTACCTATAGGCTCCTAGGACATGTGTTGAGTTTCATTGATAGGAGTACTCGGTGTCCTCTCGCGATGATGTCCACCAGAAGCGAGCAACGTGCCCCTTTCACGGGGGTGTGTCCCCAAAGAGTGACCAGTAGGTCAAGGCATTTGGGAACTTTGGTCTGCTGCGCAGCCGATTGGCTATTTTCCTGCACGTTTGCCATGGGTCCACATGTTAGGACGAATAGAATGGGACTATCCCTAATACTTGGTAGTCAGCGGGTTAGAAAGAAATAGGTGGAAGTTAGTACCCCATTGCCACCCTAAAAAAACGAGGGGTCAACTGCGACGCCTCCTGCATTCGGGTCACGCCCTAGGCCAGTGTGGGTTTGAAGGCCGCGCCAAGCGAAATATGTCCGCTTCAGGCCGTTCAACTTGTTCTGCAGCTGTTTCTTGTCATAACCCAACTTCGTTTCCTTTTCGAATGCTGGATACAGATTTGACCACCCGACGGTTGTGAGGCCTTGTTGGTTCTAGTGCAAGAGGTTTTTCTGTTCTATGACTAATTCCATAAAGGTCCTCAAGGTGGCTTCATCCCAGTTAGCACGACCAGTAGACATTTGTTGCCATGTGGGAAATGTATGGTATGATGTATGCAGCATACAAGAAAAAAGTGCAGCACTTGTAAGAGTAACAAACAGGGGAGTTATGGCGTAAGAGATGGGGACGTGCCTTGCTAGAAGTCTTCGCGCGTTTCGAACGGTGGATGTAGTGCCTGCCTTCAGAAGAGGAGCATGACGAAGTGGACGAAGCTGCCAGTGTGGCGGTTTCGGCGAGAAGGCAGACGATTCCGACGAACTAAGAGGCAGATCCGTTGGTGGCGGTCGGGCTCACCTGCAATAGGAGCACGTGGGGGTCAGATCCAGAGGGGGTGGGGGGGGGTGGACAATGGCGGCGTTGGATCCGGAAGGCGGGGACGACGACGGCGTCAAAACAGGTGGGGAGGGAGGGAGGTGAACTCGGATCCGGGGGTACCTTGTTGCCGGCGGACGGGCGTCGACGTCGGCGGGTTGAAGGGGGGGATGCAGCGCTCTAGTTCGACAAACGTGAGGCTTTCGACGGCGCCGGGGCAGGCACGGAGAAGCGGAGCTCACGCCCGCGGCGGCCCGCGCGGCGGAAACCCTAGACGTGGGGGGCGCAGAGGACGGAGGGAGGGAGGGAGGAGAATGCGGCCGACAGCTTGGCTTTTACCTCCAGCCGTTCGGCTGGACTTGGGCTGCTGAACGGCTGGGCTGATCAGCCCAGCCAGCCATTTTAGCCTAGCTGAACGAAGCCCAATATACGAATGCAGCCAGACAAGGTATGGGAAAGAAAAGGACACGAAAAAAATGAAAACACAACTACCACTGGATAGGGCATTGAAACAATGGCGCTAAAAACTATAAACTTAGCACGCTCTGAGACTTTGGCTCACCTATGATCAATTGTGCCAAGGCGATTATCAACACCTAGCAGCACCAAAGGTCTATCCCTCCCTATTACTACATGACACAACAACCACTAACGACTAGTAGATCACAATCGGTTGCTTCAAAACCGATAGTGATAAACTATTAGTACTAGTTTGAAAGGAAAAAAAATACATCATAGCTACATAATAACTCATCATTGTTGGTCTATATTTTTTTTGAGGTGTCGGTCTATATTTGAAAATCGACAATAATGATATATAGTCTTATTGTTTTTATATGGGGTTTAAACCCAAAAACAGTATCAAAGTAACTTTAAGAAAGTCTTTATATCTTTTTAATTTAGGCCCCGTTCGCTTCGCTGAAAAAACAAGCCGAAACACTGTTCCGGCTGATTTGTTGTGAGAGGAAAACACTGTTCCAGCTGAAAAAACAAGCTGAAAAAGACGGATTATAAGATAAGTGAATAGGGCCTTATTGGAATAGAGATTTTTGGTGGAAAAAAAATACTTTTCTTTAATATAGACATCCTCTGTTCCAGATTTCTGGCTAGCCAAAGATAGAAAACGAGAATGACTCTCTAAAGTGCATACAAAATATAGAAAAAATGTTGAAGGGTAAAAAAATAGAGTGAGTTTTACTTAAATAGCTCTCCAATCGATGATTTAGAAAGTAAATGTTAGAAAGACTCTCGAAGATGCTCTCAAGTCCACTTAAATCTGGTCTCTTGTTACTTTACATCCCACTAGCTTAGATAGCTTAGGATACAATGCATGGAGCCAATTCAATCTTGAGAACAAGCTTATCAGATAACTAGTGTTGTCTCTTGTTGGAATAGTACGTAACCCCCCAGATACATATGAATGTTCAGATACTTTTGACACAGTCCCATTAGCATAATAACATTACGTTGACAGCCAAATGACCAAGTAAGACCCGGTCTCTGACTGTGCCACTGCCACCAGCGCAGGGCAGGACATCATCATCCTCCTCTGATCGGAGCAAGAAAAGGGGAATTTGGAGACACGGAGGATGCGATAGATGCCAGGCTGCCACGCCCTGAACTGAACCTGAAGTCTGAACATGCCAAGAAAGCGGCCTTCTAGAAGAGCTCGCGGGCCAGCCACCAGTCTGGGTCGTGGCCACGTACCCGCGCCGACTTCACGTGTATTTTATTAAGAAGGGTAAACAAAACAATCAGCGGATCCTGACGCTATCAGGATAGGAAAGTTCACGGTCTCACCAAAACGAACAACCGGACAAACACAGGCATAGCAGATTACATCTCAAAAGCACAGTGCGACGAGCGACGAAAACACTAGACAGCAGAAGAAACGACCAAGAACTCAGCTATCGCCACAAACCCGGCGGCGATCCACTCGTCGGTCTCCTCCAGCAACCTGCCGGACCGTGGACGCGGAGTTGTCCAAGATACGTGAATTACGCTCCTTCCAGAGCCGCCACGAGACCAGGAGGACGGTGGAAAGGTCGACAGAGGAGAGTGAGCAGACTCCCTCATGCAGACTCCGTAGCGTAACGGAACGGAACAGCATGGGAGGGGAGTGGCCCGCCCGTGCACTGATGGCCCGATGCGCACTTCCCCGCAGTCCCCAACCCAAACTTTGGTTGGAGCCTACCTAGTGGACGGCTTGCGCAGCAGGTGTGCATGCGTTGCCGGATATCAGACGAGGAGGCGCCACTCGCCGACGTCGCGCCAGGCTGATGATGCCGATTCAACGATGCGCGCGCGAGTGCGAACGACAGGCGCTCAACTCACCTGACCTCAAGCGGCTCATCACCGTACTACCAAAAACCAAAAAGCAGAGAGAGAAGAAGAAGAAAAAAAAACACCTCAAGTGCTCCGCTTTATTTGCTTTCTCGGTGCTTTATTTGTTAAATTGGTAGTACTTCTTACTACGTGATAATGTAATATTTATATATACTACGTAAACATGCGAATCATTTTGCCAACTCGATCTGAGAGTGACCTGCGCATGGCTTTTCTCTAGTGCTGTCACAACAATGGCTTCTTTTTTTCTTGAAAGTTAACTAACAATGGTTTTTGTTGCTGGCCCGCAAAGTAATTATATATCTTATATGTATGTTGGAGGGGATGAACGAGTGCATCGGAAGCTAACGATTCAGGTATTAATTCAGGGTTTACAAGAGCCCATTATTGGTCTACAAACAATGGATCAGTTTGCCCCTAAGGATCAAATTGACCTTTTTGGACTAGCTTGTTCATCAAGCTGAAAATAATTGAGATGGTAAAATATCCCGCAATTTCAAGGTTGTAAAGGGGTACAACATCATTCTCGTATAGTCAAAATTTCTAAAACAGAGTAAGGCCCCGTTTAGTTCCGAATTTTTTTGGCTTTTGGCTACTGTAGCACTTTCGTTTTTATTTGGTAAAAATTGTCCAATTATGGACTATTTAGGCTTAAAAGATTCGTCTCACGATTTCTCGGCTAACTGTGTAATTAGTTTTTTTTTCGTCTACATTTAGTACTCCATGCATGTGCCGCAAGATTTGATGTGACGGGGAATCTTGAAAATTTTTGGTTTTTGGCTTGCATCTAAACGGGGCCTAAGAAGGAGATGCAGCTCAGCTAGTAGCCACTAATATAATCCTTAGTTAGCAAATAGTTATTAGCTAGCTAATAGATCACAACTAGTATTAGCTACTATTGGCTAGCTTGATCCATGCTAACAATTAGCTATAGACCTGCGGCCTGTTCGCTTGCTCGTAAACGATCGTAAATTTCCAGCCAGAAACAGTGTTTTTCTCTCACACCAAACCAGCCAGCAGTAAATAATCCACGATACGATACGGCCTCCCGAACAGGCCGCTGTTTGGTTCCAAGGTGCTAATTATTAGCAGCTAACTATTAGCTCCTTGATCCAAACATGGCCCAAAACTCATTTATTTTAAGTAGGCATTGATACAATTTTAGACTCCAAACATAATATGATTCTAAAGAAACCAAATTTTCCTTAAAACAGGTACCTCGTCCGTTGTGTTGTCTAGTAAGGTCTTGTTTGGATCCATGTAGTTAATAGTTACTCCCTCAATCTCAAAATAACTATCATTCTCGCTTCCCAAGAAATGACTTTGGCTAATTTTATATAAAAATATAAATATTTATGGTACACAGTGAATATCATTAGATAGATCGTTGAATCTAATTTCATAATAAATTTATTTGAAGATACAAATATTGCACCATTTTCTACAAATCTAGTCAAACTTACAGCACGAAAACCCAAAATGGCAATTAATTTGAGGAAGAGTAGATGCTAATAATTAGTTCCTTTAGATTCAAACAAGTCTAGCTAATTGTTAATACGAGAATGTTGTTAGTTGGAGCAAACCAGCTAATAGGCTAATATCAGCTAATAGTTAGCTAGCTCTAAACAGGACCTAAAACCTTTAGAAACTATTTATTTTAGGTTAGCCTATTTTTTTAAAAAAAAAGAAAAAGAAAAGAAGAAAGAAAAAGATAGCTCAAATGATCGCCGGCCCCGAGTAATAAGTGGCTGAGCACAATGAATGTAAACCACTGATGACTCACGGAAGCCACCATTGCTCGATCGATCTAGCAATCAATCAGACAACGTGCATCGGCACAGGTTGCGTACGTGGTGACCATTGAGGTGGTTGGTGAGGGTCGTGCCCACGGAAAACATGTGCTGTTCATGCAACAAATGAACTAATGCAGCGCTGCCGGCTAGTACATGCAGATGCAGATCCCTAGACACTTCATCAGAGAAGGAAACAAGAACCAGTACACTGAAATAAAAGGACAAACGCTATCTCGATCAGAAAACAGCCGCACTGTTTTTTCTTTTTAAATAAAACTAGGAAACTTCCCAAGTACTCCCCCGCCGCCGCATCCTGGGCCTGACACAAAAACTCGGCAGATTCGCTTGGTCGATCGCAGATTCGCAGCAGCGTGCGGATACGTGCGCTCGCAGATTCGTCGTGGGGCGGTGGCTCGCAGAAAGATGAGATTGCCGTACATATACGGACTTCTTCTTTTTTTCCTAATTTGTTTAGCCCATGTTTAGTTGCCTGGTCAAATTTTAAAAAACTGTTACGGTATTATCATATCGAATCTTGCGATACGTGCATGGAGCATTAAATGTAGGCGAAAATAAAAACTAATTGCACAGTTTGGTTAGAAATCGCGAGACGAACGTTTTGAGCCTAATTAGACAATGATTGAACACTAATTACCAAATAAAAACGAAAGTGCTTCAGTAGCCCAAAGTCCAAAATTCACCCAACTAAACACCCGTTTTACCAGCACGACGCTACAGCCGTGCTACCGCTCTTAAGATGCGTCTTTGAAATTGTTTCAGAATTTTCAACGAAGATGGAATGGAAGAGAACACGATTATCTAGGTTCAATAATAAAATTACCTTAACAAAAGTGACATTAGTACAATTGTTTAGGTCCCGTTTGGAATACATGAATAGGATAGGACATATGCAAAACAAAAGGATAAAAAACGTAGGGATTTTTGTATGAATAGGCGTTTGATTGAGTTTCAAGAAAATCACATGAAACAAGAAATGATGAGGTTTGAGTCAGATATTTTTTCCCCTGATTTCCCTCTAGAATCAAAATGCAAATGAAAATTTTCCTATGTTTTTCATGCGAGCGATTATTGCAACAGTAGTGTTCCTTATAGGGCGTTGGTCCGTCTGGACGGACACAGCCCGCGTCACCCGCTCGCTCTGCTTGCCCCGCTTGCGGGACAGACCCCGCCATCGCTCGTGCTGCCCCCACCCTCGTCACCTACTCGCTCTACGTGCTCGCAGGACGGACCCCGCCCTCGCCCGCGCCTCCACCGCTCGCGCCGTGTGCCCCTGCTAGGACTCGCGCCTCTCGTCGTGGCCGCACTCCATCCGCTTACCGCGGCCCCTGCCGAGGTCGTCCGTGCCGCCGACGAGCTCCACACCAGCAACCTTCGCGCCACTCCGTGGCATCGAATTCCACGCCAGCGTCGAGCTCCGAGTCGACGAGCCTCCATTTTCGTCCAAGCAACAAGTAGATGTTGCGCTTGAAAGCACATGTTGCAAACCTATGTTTCAAGTGTTTCAGATGTTTCATAGGTATGTTGCAATTGTTTCATATGTATGTTGCAAAAGTAGACGGGATGTTGCATGCATTGGAATGGTTGTACACGTATATTGCAAGCTTCTGTTTCTAATGTTTCATCTGTTTTTTCAGACGTACGTTGAAAGTGTGTTTATTTGGATGTTGCATATGTTTCACACAAATGTTGTAACTGTTTTATCCAGATGTTGCGTATGTTTTACAATGGTTTTGAGGTGTTTTTGCAAGTGCTTCTTCAAGTATTTTATCTGTCTTCAGACGTATGTTGCATCTGGATGTTTTAAAAGTAGATCTAGCGTTGCATCTCTCTCCTCACCTTCTGTTGCCTTGCATCCTTCTCAGATTGCGGAGGGACGCGGCGGGGGCCGGTGGAGGGGGCGCGCCTAGGGATGACGGCACATACGTGAGGGCGCGCTCTCCACTTCTGTTACACGCATAGAATAGGCTTCTGTTGGACTTCAGTCGGTGGGAAGGGATACCGCTTCCGTTGCAAGCCCAAGCCCATGTATCGAGTCACGATAGGCTGGTGTGAGCTATGCCTGGACGCACTATTGGGGTTGGACGTCGGGACGCTAGTCGTCCGCTTACTACAAAGCAAAGGACGATACAATAATTCAAGCCATAGAAATAAAATAGGAATGCTGTATTTTCCTTTTGTTGTTCATATAATCCAAAGGGTGCATTACGGTTGAATTAGCATGCAGCCTATTTTCCGTTTTGTTTATTATTGTAATTTCGTACAATTTTTTGTGCATGTTTAAATTTGAGGATTGTATATGGTCGATATTCATCTATCAATTGGAACTTTCTATGCATGCACTTTTACAGAAAGCGTATATATTCCGCAGGGTAGCAGCCAATGCTGTGGGTGCACCTAGTTATTCACTTCTCTCCGCTCTCCCGACGGCCGGCGAGCACTCATCCATGTATACGAGACCGGGTTGCGCCTACGTACGCGATGGAGTGCACGCCGCGTAAGGCTATTCCACTTCCATACCTGGCTCGCCATGCATGTTCATCGGATCAATCGATGAGGATCATGAGGTGTTGAAAATAAGTGCCTAATATACATTCCAGATTTTGTTTGGAGGAAAAACTCATAGATAAAAAATGATGCAAGCACGTAACACAAGTAAACAGGCAACATATTGACTAGAACAGGATTGCGCAAGGAAATTACTCAATGATCCCACGCAAAACGTAGTCGAACGTGTTGAAGTAGATGTTGCAGATCACCAAGCGGTCGCGTGTAGACGCTGCCCAAAAACCTGATTGCCGCCCTGTGCAGGAGTCTCGTGGCAGTGGTTTCGGAGATCCCGCTATCTTCAAGTCCGGTGCACGCCGAACTCAAAGGTCGACGAGGCGCAGCAGCGAGAATCTCAGCACAGCGAGTGGGAAGGTGAGCGTGTGAATCCGTCCCCTTCAACCAGGACATCTCCTGGTTTTATAGGCCTTCATAGTGCATCAATTTCCTTCATCAAGCAGTAAAAACTGCCCAATTTAATGAAAGAAAATGCTGCAATCAAACAGCAGAAACTGACACACCTTATTACTGTTTAAAACGGCAGTTTCAATCACATTGAAGCGTCATTACGCTCAGCATAAAAATTAGAAACTGCACAAATAATAGCCTGCTGTACACCAAGTCACAAGTCACGCGATTTTTCACGCGAAAAATGCGCGCGAGCTGCGCGTGCGTGTAGCAACAGTCTCCTTCTCTCTCATTTTCACCTATTTTGCATAGAGAGGAGACTCCCATATTTAAGCAAGGCAACCTCTCCTTGAATTAGCAATATGGGACTATAGGTTGTGCATGCTTTGGAATTTTCAGATTAGGTCAAACATGGGCCTAAATCCAACATGAGGTCCCGATATGATTGCCATCGTCCAGTTGTTGCTCATCCCTCATCACTTTTGGTCCACGTTTTTCTTTTCCAGTGTCAATATAATACATATGGCATGTCTTTAGGGCATACCCAACGGTACACAGTGGCAGTGCAGTGGCGGATTTAGGACCCGGCAACCTTGAGCGTCCGTTCGGGTTCCGACGACGGTGTAAGCTTGAGGTATTCTCGTCACATCATATTCTGTTGCAAAGCTTAAAGACACGTGATCTCATCAGCACCTTGAGCTTTGCCCGAGCTCCATTCCAGTGCTAGGTCTACTACTGACAAAGTGGTTGTATACCCCAAGCTGCATGTTCCTCCATGTCATATACTCATGGCAACCAGTGGCTCCACAACTCCGCAAGCCATCAGAGTGACTTGCTGACAAACAATGAAACCAAATGCTAGAATAACACATTGTTGTCCAAAGGAGGCACCCCAGCAAAGCTTATTTGTTAGGACCACATGTGAATTAGACCTCGTTTGAGAGGCTATCCCACGCGAGACCAGATTTATAGAGGAAATTGTCAGTATTTATGACACCAAATAGGTAATACCATGAAAATATGTTCAATAATTTGATAATAATTATTTGGTACTGCAAATATATTAGTATGCTTTCTGTATAAATTTGATCGAACTTTACATTGTTTGACTCAAGACAAAACTAACGCCCTGTTCGCTTGGTTTATAAGCCATACTTTTTTCAGCAACAAACAATATTTTTTCTCACAAATAAATCAGCCAACAGTACTTTCAGCTATGGCTTATCAGCCAAGCGAATAGGACATAAAACAACATTTTTTAGACGGAGGCTGCGGACAGAAGAAGTACTGATGATGACTGTTAATTGTTGACGTCTACCGCTTGATTTTAGCTCTCCTCGCTTCGTCCACCATTGTTAAATTATATAAGGAAAACGACAAACGGACGAACATATACAGAGGTAGAAGTTGAAGTACGTTGTGCCAATATAAACAAATTAAGTTCCAATGCCACGAAAGACGACTGAGACATAACTTTCAGCTTCTGGCCGGTTCGACCACGCATTAGGCAGCCTGCTGCAGCGTCTTCTTGCTACCAAATTTCCAGTCAAACAATGCAAAGTTTTGTTACACCTCCCATTTCGGTCACCAGATATCTCACAGCAATTTTATTTAGCCAAGGGTGACATCAGATACAGGTTCGATCTGCACTCTGTGCCTATCTGCCCGTTCAAGATTCATTTCATTTCCGTGAAAGAGCGAATATAATGGAGACTGTGATAGCAGTAGCAAATAGATATTCGTGACAGTTGACGTACACTCGAGAGCGACACTAGCGTATATGGTCACCGAACACCGGGATAGCTTAGCCATCGTGGACGACGACGCGGCAAGGAGGGCAATGACGTGCGCGCACATCTCATCCTCAACCCATGGCACGTCAGCCCAGCGCGATCCAGATCCAACTTGTTTGCTGTGAGTACAGTGCTAGCTGCTATGAGCACTGCTGTACGGGCATGTTTGGAAGCCCGGTTATCTACCCAAAACCCCTATAAATTACAGGCCACAATATTTTTTTCAATTTAAGATGAAAATCGTTGTTTGGAAGACCGGTGAGCCCACTAAAATTACACCTGTTTTGGGCTAAAACCATCGGGGAAAAAAATAAACTCATGTGGAGGCCTCGAAAAAAATACGAGAAACATCAGGCTCTTCCAGCAACCCGCGCCTGTCGCGCGTCCGTCTCGGCTGCGGCGGCGGCCATCGCAACCCCGATTCCCCGAGCGCCATCTCGGCGATGGCGCCCAACTCCGCGTCCTTCTGCAGCACCGCTGTGGCCGACATGCTCAACGAGGTGCCAGTCGGGGAGAGCGCACCGACCATGCTGAGCGGCGGCGGGAGCCGGGAGCAGCAGGTTGGCGATGGCGTCATCGGACATGGTCAGTGGCGGATGCACGATGCGGGATAAGGAGGCTAAAACAATGGAGATATTGATTTGTATGAAGATTTAATGATGAAATTAAGCTTTTGCTGCAATAATTAGGCTTTGAAATCAAAAAATTATGGAGGCTAGAGCCCCCCGGCCCCCCTGTGGATCCGCCGCTGGACATGGTGGGGAGCATCCTCAGCTACGAGCTCCGGTGAAGTCGCCGGTGTCATCCTCGCCGGCTTCGAGGTCGTCGGCCTCGGATGCTGGCAGCGCGCGAGGTGGTGGGCTTGCCGCAGGAGGGCCACCGTCGCCATGTTCATGGGCTTGTACAGTAGCTAGCTTGCTGTTCTCCTGTATGCGTCATGAAGCTGTCTCGCCTCCCAAACAAGAAGCTTACCACTGAAAAAAAATACCACTGTAACCTTGTGCACAACCAATTACAGGTGAAAAACAGTACGCCACTTCCAAACAGAGCCTACAAAATAAGTTTGTGGTCAAAGGACCAAGTTGCCGTAGATGGGAGCAAGGTTGTCAAGGTTGTGATCCTAGTCGTCGAACCGTGCTCCTAGTTCCAGGATTGTAGTAGAATCGTGGAATGAACTATATGGCAGAGTTCCAAAACTTCTCACACGTATACTATGTAAAACTTTATTGTTTTATTTGGTCGTATATACCCCCTTAATGGCTTAATCCGAGTCCTACGGCAAATACGAGGTGCTGAGTGTTTAGATGTTGACACATTATTAAGCTTTGCCGAAACAATAATGCTCCACCGCGGGCGGCGTCCTGCATCGTCTGTCTGAACGCTCCTAGCTAGCCTGCGGGCCGGCTCACTGTCCTGCTCCCCTCACCACGGCATACACGGTTTCTCAAAAAGAGAGAGAGAGAGAGACACTTTTTTCTCCATTTCGCATCGGCCGCCGTAGCGTTCCCCACCCCCGACCGACGCTACTGCCCGACTGTCGCTCGCCCGTGGAGAGGGAGACCGTAGCCACCCGACTGCCACTGCCGCCTCCACCACGGGGGGCAGACGCCTGGTCGACGGCCAGGAAGACCTCTGCCTCCGATGCGCCACGGCCCAACGTCCGCACCTGCGTCCACGTCCCCCTCACGGCCATCGCTGGGAGCACACCTCTCGCCCGCCCTATCGTCAGGGCCATCGCCGTTGCCACTCTAGTGACTCCGCTAGGGTGCCCTCCATCCGTTCCCTATCCTCCTCGCCAATCTACCGTAGTTCCCCACTAGGTAGCCATGGTCACGTGGCGAACATTGTGTTTCAAGTGTTTCATGCGTTTCAGACTTTTGTTTCAAGTGTTTCATCTTGATGTTGCAAAAGTAGATCTGTATGTTGTATATGTTTTCAAGTGTTTCAGGCGTTTTAAACTTTTGTTTCAAAGTGTTTCATCTAGATGTTACAAATAATATGTCTGGATGTTGCAGTGACAAAATACGCATGTTGCAAGCCAATGTTTCAAGTGTTTCTGATGTTTCAGACGTATGTTGCAAATGTTTCATCTGGTTGTTTTAAAAGTAGATCTTGGTGTTGCACATGTTGTAAATTACTATACACACATGTTTCAATCACATGTGTAAAGTGTTTCATCTGTCTTCAGACGTATGTTGCAAATGTTTTATCTGGATGTTTTAAAAGTAGATCGGGTGTTGCACATGTTGTAATGACGCCGGTGGCTGATGGACAGAGCGCCCTGTCGCAAGGCTTCGTCTCCTACCTCGTGCGGCGCGCCTCGACTCGCCCAGTCCTCTCCTCTCCCTCCCCTCCCTTTCCTTCCCTCCATCACGCCGTGGCAGTTCGAGCTCGACCGACGAGCGCGCGGAGTCGCGAATGTCGGGTAGGTGCAGCATTCACGAGAAGGCGCGGGGCGGGCGTCCGGATGTCCGGACGCTAGCCACACCGTTGCCAAAATAAACATTATTCAAATCATTTGTTGTTTTGCTTGATAGTATAAAATATTTTCATTCCAGTGTCATGATTAACAAAGGTATTATTCTAGATGTGTTCAGATGATAGGGAATCAGTATTATTAAATTGTTCTATTTTTTCATAAATAAGGCAGGCATTTATCAATCAAGTGTTGTACCAGCTGATGAAATAAACGATCATACCTAAATATCTTCAAATGTAGAATATTTAAAAAGTTGGGAATAATGTATTGTGTACGCTGTAGACGAATCAGGTATGACCGGAGATCCTACAATATCAAATCTTCATATGCTAATCCTACCTTATTGGCCCCGTTCGCTGGTCTGAAACTTGGCTCAAACTGGCTGAAAACACTATTCCGGCTGAATTATTGTGAGAGAAAAATACTGTTTCGGCTGAAAAAATAAGCCGAACAAGTCAAATATAGGGTAAGCCGAACAGGGCCATTGTAAAATTTTATGCCGTTTATCAAAAAAAAAAGGAAGAATTCTGTATTTGGCACTGAAACAAATCACTCCTTCGTATTTGACACTGAAAATTTTGAACTTCCGTATATGGCACTTCCGTCTATTTTGGCCATCCATCCGTTTGTTGACCATGTCAGTTTTTCTTAATAAGTATCAAAATACCCCTCCGTTTAATTTGGTCGCACCCACCTGCTCGGCAGTCGCTACGGGCGAAACTCGCACGCTCGCTCCCCTTCTTCCCCCGTCAGTCTTCTCTTCCTGTGAAAAAACAAAACCCTAGATGGAAGCCGGAGGAGACGAGGATGGGGCGGAGGAGCCGTCGGCCGCCGACGCCCAGGAAATCACGGCGCCCTTCCTTCAGCCAGAGACGCCGGTCCCTCAGCTGAGGTCTCCCCATGGTGGCAGATCGACGCACGGGTCCAGCAGGGGTCGCGGCAGCGGGGCGGGCCGAGCTTCCGGCAGGGGACGCGGCGGGGCGGCCTCGCCCGCCGGGGTACCCGCTAGTATATATCCTCGGGCCTCGGCCG
Organism: Miscanthus floridulus; assembly: GCF_019320115.1. Classification (NCBI taxonomy): domain Eukaryota; kingdom Viridiplantae; phylum Streptophyta; class Magnoliopsida; order Poales; family Poaceae; genus Miscanthus; species Miscanthus floridulus. The sequence goes on from NW_027097421.1 coordinate 53,348, forward strand.
CTCCGCCCTAGCCCGGGCAGCGCACCTGCCTCCGCCATCGCCCCTCCTTCGGCGCCGCTGCCGGCAGTGACGCGCTGTCGGCCGCCGTTCGCTCGACTCCGACCTTCAGGGCCTCCCGCATGCATCGCTCGCTGCCTCCGCTCAGCGTCACGCCGGGCGCGGACCTAGAGGAAGCCTTTGGCACGACAGCCCCGGGCAGGGCGGACCGGCGCCCCTGCCCCCGCCCGACGCGGAAGCCCCAGCATCGGCGAGGCTCTGCCTCCTTCGAATCAATCCGTTGGCGGCGCCGGCGAGCGCAGGAGACACAGCAAGGTACGCTCGCTCCTCGCCTGTTCTCGATTCCTCTTCCTCTTCAGCCTCCCCCTGCACAGAAGCCACGCAGAAGGTACGCATGGATATGGAGGTCATGTTCTACCTTTGTGTGTTCCATTACTCCCTACTTTTTGTTTGTTATTAAAATTTTAAGCTGCTTCTCAATTTGCTTACACCAATTGTCTGATTGTGCTTGGCTTTGAATGAATCCAGAGTTGCATACCATGTGCTCGATGGATTGCCCCTATGAGATATGGTCAGCACAAATTATTTTGCTAACCTGCGTTTCGACTGCAAAGGTACATGCGTTGTGTAGTCTTACAAATGTAGGCTCCAATTAGTCGATGATTTAATTTACAGATGCTCTTCTACCTATGGATATGCTGCCTGAATATTTTCAGGGATTGTAGGTGGCTTCTGATAAGCATGGTACAAATCTTCTATCTTCCTCCATGTATTTTTTTTGGAATGGTAAACATGATTGGTTGAAATTATGTGCATTTCACCTGATGGAATGAATCCCTAAGAAATTATATGCCTACTGCATATCCAGTCCTCCAAGTAATAAACTGCTCTTCTGTATATACTGGTAGCGTGCCCGTGCGTTGCTACGGGACAACTAAACTTTTATACTAAAAACATACGGATCGCACGATAAGATAACAATACTGTAAGACATATTTAATAGCTTCTCACATCCTATTTATATCTATCTTAGAATTTCTGTTGTATGTATTTTACTCGCAATCTGACATATTTCTGATAGCTTCTCACATTCCTGCAATCTTATGGTTAAGAGGTGTTGTCATTCCATGAAAATATGCCTTCCTGATCACCTGATCTGTTTGATCAGATAATTTCTGAGATAACCAGACCAAGGTGCATAAGAACCAGTAGCATCCGAGACTGAGAGCTGTCCAAACTTGCCTTTGCTGCATGCGCTGGTGATAGCTTCTACAGTCACCCCACACTAACTGGCAGGCACCTGTTCCTTGGACGCCGGGAGCATTTGGAAACAATGGCAGGCGCACAAGCGGTGGACATCAGTGAGCATCCAAACCTCGCGATGGTGCTGAATGCACTCACCTAAAGAGGGCAACCAAGAGACACACATGCCGAACTGTAGTTTTTCTAATATTATGTAATTATTACTCTCTCCGACGTGTTTCTAATCTTTCATCTCTTAGTGCTAGACTGCTTGTGTTTTCTAGCGTCACACTAAGTTTTGTGTGATGATTTTTTTTGCTGAAATTGTATTCACCATTATTTGCTTATGAGATGTTCCATTATATTATTTTATTCATGTGCATGTGTATGGTCCCCGTACGTCAGGGGCGGATCCAGCAGTGGGGTGGGGGGGGGGGGGGGGGGGGCTCAAGCCCCCCTACCCAAACCGAAGCAGTGCAAATTACTGTAGAGCCCCTATAAATTTTTAGGCAAAGTTCTATAGTGTAGGGGGGCTGAGACTTAAGATCGAGCAGCAGTGTTGTTCAGTCCCCCCTAAAATATTTCCTGGATCCGCCGCTGCCGTACGTGTTTGGACCATGACAGCTCAATGGAAAGATGGAACACAGGCAATAAACATCAAATCAAAGTAACCGGAAGCACGAAATCATGGCAAATGGCTGCGGTAACGATTCAATTTCAGGCACAGATAGAGGTTCTGTTATGGATGACGTTGGGGTTGTTGGGATCGAGAGGAGCGAGTTGAGGGAAGCGGCGGCGATGGGCGTGTTACAGTACCCGCAACGCTACAGTATCCGCGGGTACTGTTCACATGGTGGTGGCGGTGGCTAGGGCTAGGGCCGCAGGGGGAGGCCGACCGTGGGGCTTCGCCCACGGCCGGCAAGAGAGAAGAGATTTCCTTCTAATCTCTTGCTTGATTAGATTGATACATCTCCTCTCCTTATATAGAGAGGCTTACTTGGCTCTTAAGCAAGCGACTAATTAATCCTAACGGGCTAAGGCCCAATAGGCCCTTGACTCCTCTAACACTACTCCCCACCCGGACATGCAGCTCGTCCTCGAGCTGCGACCTAACAATGATGCTAACTATGGCTTCACTAGACACAAACTGAATACCGGCGGCGTAGGATCCGTCCGGCGGCGCTGCGGAGAGCAGGGCCGGCGTAGCCCAGGGATGTGCGCCGAGCGGTGTGGAGAAGGGCACAGCGGCGTAGGATCCAGCCATGGTCTCTGATACCAGATGTTATGTGGCTGCTAGGATTGAGAGGAGAGAGTCGAGCGGAGCGACGGCGGCTGTCGCGCTACAGTACCCACGTCGCTACAGTGTCCGCGGGTACTGTTCACAGCGGCGGCGGCTAGGGCTGCAAGGGCGCTGGGGGAGGTCGGCCGCGGGGCTTCGCCCACGGCCGGCAAGAGAGAAGGGATTTCCTTCTAATATCTTGCTTGATTAGATTGATACATCTCCTCTCCTTATATAGAGAGGTTTACTTGACTCCTAAGCAAGCGACTAACTAACCCTAACGGGCTAAGGCCCAATAGGCCCTTGACTCCTCTAACACTGAGTCAAGGGTCTATTGGGCCTTAGCCCATTAGGGTTAATTAGTCGCTTACTTAGGGGCCAAGTCAGACCTCTCTATATAATAAAAGGAGATGTATCAATCTATAATCAAGCAAGAGATTAGAAAGAAATCCCTTCTCTCTTGCCGGTCATGGGCGAAGCCCCACGGCCGGCCTCCCCTAGCGCCCTTGTAGCCCTAGCCGCCGCCACTATGAACAGGACCCGTGGTACTGTAGCGACGCGGGTACTGTAGCGCGCCAGCCGCCGGCGCGACCCTCGGCTCTCTCCTCTTAATCCTAGCAACCACATAACATCTGGTATCAGAGACCATGGCTAGATCCTACGGCGCTGTGCCCTTCTCCACACTGCTCGGCGCACATCCCTGGGCTGCGCCAGCCCTGTTCTCCGCAGCGCCGTCGGCCGGATCCTACGCCGCCGTGCCCATCTCCACGCCGCTCGGTAGACATCCTTGGGCTGCGATGGCCCTGTTCTCCGCAGCACCGCCGGCCCTGTCCTCCGTAGCTCCGCCCGTGTTCACCACCGCCACAGCCACTGTGGCGCCCTTGCCTGCGCAGCAGCCTGCACCTTCCACAGGCGCCTTTGGTGAGTGGATGGCGACCTTCGACCACCTGCAGCGCCAGATGGACGTCCTCGCGACCCTCGTCCATAACATTGGCGCACAGCCGACGTGGGTGCCAAGCAGTAGTCCCACGCTGCTTTCCACCTCTCCTTCATTGATCCCGTCGTTCACCACCCCCAGCCCCGTGCCGCCATAGCAGGACAGCGATGGCGTCTTCTACGGGGGCGTGGATGACATCTAGGCATTGGTGGCGCAGCTGCAGGCGGTGGCGTATTGCCTCCTAGCGCGCCGGCAGGGACGACAACACCCCATCTTCAAGTGACGGCGGCCAGTCGTCCCTCCAGCAGCAGCCTTGCAGCTCACGGAGAGGAAGGCGATTGCGCGGGCAAGTGCCTGCAAGGTGTTTGCGGCGGTGCGGCTGCAGGCTGCGGCGCGTGGCCTCCTAGTGCGCCGGCGGCTACAGAAGATGCGCTCACCTATGCACGAGGCGACCTTGGCGGCGGTCGACCTTAGCATAGGGGAGCGTAACCTAGCATGGTCGGTCGACCTCGCCTGGTCGGACGGCTACCAGCAACCGCGCCGACCTGTTGTTGTCTTCAGGCGCAAGCATGGTGTTTTTTTCGTGGGCGACGAACTCCAACTCTGCGGCACCGGCGATATGGGAGCAGCTTCCCTACTTGTCACCGGCGAGGACGCACTGCCTAGCGCCATCGCATTCCGCCACCGTCCGCCACGAGCATGTCTCCGCTGGTTGCTGTTGCCACTAATTCTAGGTGGCCATACCCATGCACCCCTCTCATTCCGATGGTCTCCATGGGATCCAGGTGGCTACACACGTGCTGGTCCAGCAAGCGTAGGATGTCTGTCGTATCTTCAGGAGTCAAAAATAAAGAGTCGTAGTCTTCTTCAGGTCAATAAAATAAGCCAAAATGTAAAAGGCTTATTTTTAAGTGTTAGATTTGTGTCTAGTGGAGGCATCGTTAGTGTCATCGTTAGATTGCAGCTCGAGGACGAGCTACATGTCCAGGTGGGGTGTAGTGTTAGAGGAGTCAAGGGCCTATTGGGCCTTAGCCCATTAGGATTAATTAGTCGCTTACTTAGGGGCCAAGTCAGACATCTATATAATGAGATGAGATGTATCAATCTATAATCAAGCAAGAGATTAGAAGGAAATCCCTTCTCTCTTGCCGGCCGTGGGCGAAGCCCCGCGGCCGGCCTCCCCCTGCGCCCCTAGCCCTAGCCGTCGCCACCACCACATGAATAGTACCCGCGGGTACTGTAGCACGCACATCGCCGCCATTTCCCTCAACTCGCTCATCTCGATCCCAACAACCCCAACGCCATTCATAACAGGTTCACAGTCTAAGAACTTGATGCAGAAACACAGAGGGTTCATGATGAATTACTGGACCAACCATTCCCAAACCACTACCACGACAACAAGCATCACATAGTCTCTGCACGTATCTATCCAAGACTCTTAAAGATGAATGATTTCAGATCACACAAGCAGTAGAGGCAATAACAAATAAAGAAACGCATCAGGGCAGGATGTGATTCACTAACAGGGTGGATGTTTGTGGAAGACAGAAGATGTTGGAAGCTACTCGTGGCAGTCCGCAGTCCTCCTCGAGTTCACAGCAAGACAGCGAAGGTGATGGCGGCAGGCGACGACGATGGCGACGCGCTATGGCGAAGCACAGCCTGTGCGCGAGGGAGGGCGCGAGGGCGGAGGTCGGTGCGAGTGAGGGCAAGCTCAGCTGGCGAGGATGGGCGCTATGGCGAGGCCACAGGATTTATAGCAGAGGATTGATAGCAGTCTCTCTCTTTTCTTTTGTCTTAATTCTCTTTCCTTCTGTGTTAATTCTCTTTCCTTGGAGCAAGGCGCAGGGGAGCCGGGAGAGGCTCGTTGCCATGTATGCTGGCGCATGCAAACATGCAATGTGTATATGGATAGTACAATAGTTTTCTACTTCCTATTTTGTCGTGATTCCTCTATCACATGAGATGCAATATTCAATCAACTGGGAGATGTAATCGAGCACTATTAGAAAAGTAGATCAATGCACATCAAGGAGAATGGCACGATCAATCAGTAATTAAGATTAACCTGTAATCAATGTGTAATCGGTTTGACCAGCCTATAGTACACTGTATATTTATTTATATGAACCTAAATAAGCGAAAGTATATTGATTACACTTGCTTGGAAACTAATATGTTAATCAATCCATGTAGTTTGTTGAAATAGTACTGAACAAATTTGTTGTAAAAGGTCAATTAGTATCAATTGATATGCATGGGTCGAGTAATGCCAACTGGTATTACTTCAAAACGGTACTCAATAGCCAAATCATAAAAGGTCAAAATGCTACCAGTGCTACTAACAGTCTGCTATTAGTTTAAAGTGAGGTCCAATAAACTATACTTCCATGCAAACTGTCACATGCAAAGAATAGGAAGACATGCTCAGAAACCACTATAACGCATGGTGATACTTGACTGTTGGGTAACTGAGAATAAAACAGTCACATTAGATTGATTGTTGTGCATAAATAAGACAGGATATAAGCGGATAGGAAACTACTATAACGAAGGAAGAAGAACATCAATACATTAGTTACACGTCGACACTGTTATTTTGATGGAGGCCACATACCTAAGCCCATGGTACCTTGTAACCGCCAAAAAATTTACGTTGCAGGCCTACATAAAACATAAAGCCATCAACAATTATGTACTTGAAAGGCGACATACAGAAAATTAGTTCTAATATTTTGAACAAAAAGGAGAAAAGTATCAAATCCAATACTAATTGCAGTTGCCTATTTCTAAACTAAAGCACATCATGGAGCTGGATACAGAGCAAAGAAGCACTGAATTAAATAACATATATGTCCAGTTCCTTTTTTTTGGTTAATGAGAAGGCGAAATAACAGGAAAGCCTGCTAACATGGAACCAAAGAAGCAACATAAGCAAATCATGAAGGCGCAAACCAAACAAAGAAGCATTGAACTAAAATAACCAAGAGGTTTTTGCCATTTCGTTTGCTTGACCAGAGGGTGAAATAACAGGACAGGCTAGTAACATAAAACCACTATAGCAACAGCTAAGTAGTAGCTAAAATTAGAAATGTCCAGTTCTGTGATCTGGTTATTGTTCCTTCATTGGTCCCCTCTGTTATCAACTTGAGAAAGCAACTATCTTAAAGGTGACATGACATCCCAGAGGCCAGG
>NW_027097422.1:0-26134 GCF_019320115.1 Miscanthus floridulus
TAACACTTAGTTTCAAATATACATTAAAATAATGATTTAATGTATATTTGAATCAAAGAGCATTTAACTACCCTTATGTTTAGTCTATTCTAAAGCTACAAAAATTACATGAGCACATAATAATACCACGATCTTGCTATAAAAATTTTAGGATTAAAGCTATCATCAATTTACCACAAAAATTCCTACAATATTTAACCTAATAATATTAAGCACTCTTAAATAATTTAATAGCTCCTCGTATCAACATGTATATATATGAACTAAATACACTAACAGATAGAGCACAATTTTAGGAACTTAACAAAATTTGTTTCATAATTTTTGGACATCTACATGAGTTTATATGATTTACCAAAGTTTAGCTCAAAATTAAAATGAAAAGCTATTTCTATTTTCCACAAAAAAGAAAAATCGATTTTGGCCCAACGCGGCCCATGCGTAGAGGCAGCCCATGGCGGGGAGCCCACGTGTGCGCTGGCACTCTTGCAAAAACACCCTCGCGTTATCAGACAATAGCGCGAACACTACACGTACTATTTCTATAGACAACGACTTTGCAATGGAGCCCTGGTATCTTTTCACCTTCACACCGGAGAGGTCCCCGAGATGCCCCACGCTCGCTAACGCAGTGGGCGGTGGCACTATGCAGTACACCGGCCACCCAGGACCCTTACAGACCTATCTTGGGGACCGATGCTCACCTATGGGCCGATGCACGACGATGGGCAGTGGTTGCACGAATGAGGGTGAAGCAGAGTGGGCTCTCCCAGGTGGCGGTGACCTGCAGCGGTGGCAGCCGCATTTTGGTGAGCCACAATGCTAACAGGATGGTAGAAATAGGGTATAAGCACCAGGGGCACACCATGAACCTAGCCGAAGTGGTGGTTCGGCCGGTGACTACCTAAGCAGGGTTGGCCATGTGCGCGCGACGAGCACGGCGATGAGCCATGGTGGACACGACCGCATCAGCGATAGCGGGGAGGTGGTAGCGCTCCCACTAGCGTGCGCACGGTGGAGAGGGAGCCAAGGCGAGCTAGTGGTGTAGAGGAATTTCTATGGAGTGAAGTGCTGAAGGTTGGCCATGGCGCGGGCGGTGACAGGCTTTAACGGCACGGTGGCGGCCAAAGCTCCAAAATTGGAGCTCAGTCGAGCCACAATCAAAGCGGAGTAGGGGTGGCTAGAGAGGGGACGTGAGGGCGGAGGCACAGGCACTGAGAGGTGCTCGCTCATAGACTCACCATGACCATGATTCGACGATGGCAAAAAGCAAAGGGACAGAGAGAGAAAGGGCGCGGCAGTGGGCTTGGCTCATCCTCGCCTTGGCAGGACACGGCCGACCAAACTTAAGGCGGCGTCTGCACACCTGCTACACAACAATGCGGCCAAACCACGTGCGCATGCGTGGAGGCACATGGGGGCCTGGCATGCGCTGCCATAGTGCCATTAAGGCAAGGTGACGGCATGGGGTAGCCCACATGTGTGCTAAGACAAGGCGAGTGGCAGTGCAACATAGTGTCATAGCGGCGTCGGTAGTGGCAACACGAGGCAGGGCGGCAGTGCGGAGGTGACGACGACGTGATGGCACCGGGAACGGCTCCACATGGCGGGGGCCAGCGTTAGCCGAGCCATAGCCAGGCCAATGGCGACCACGGCTGGCCAAGCGAGGCAGCGCATGCACATGCACACACAACCAACACAGCAACGCCAAGCGCCCAAGTGAGGTGATCGCGGCCACACGGCCAACCAGCCCAAAATCGTGTCGTGCACGAATTTTAAAGTGACCATAAAAAATTAACGGTTGCATCTAGACCTAAACCATCTTTACCATGCTCAAGATGGCACATGAGACTACCAAATCGAGCTATAACACTACACTACTCCTTAACCCAATCTCTCATAATAAATTGCTAAACATAGCAATGTCTAGCTGTTGACAGACTTGGAAATTTCTAAGTTTTTGAGTTGGATTTGTTTTCAAGTTCCATTTCTAAACTATTAGAAATACTAGCTAGTAACATTATTTTTCTACCACAAGTATTTCATTGTCATCTACAAAGTTTGTGAAAGCATCTAGGCCCCTAGTTGGGTTTCGATGATTAATGACAATACGTGATTACTATGACTAACGTGTGTTTTGTAGAGGTAATTAAGTTTGGTCATGGTAATGGCAATTGATTGGGAAATCATGGTTATCATGCCCCTATGATGGAAATCGTTTTAGTTTTCAAAGGATGGACAACAAGGTTAAGGATGGACTAGTTCTAAGTGTCATTTGGTGTTGAAGAGACACTTATAGTAGTTTAGGACTTTGTTTTTCCTTTGGCTATACTATTAAGGGGGTATGGACTAGTAGCTTGACCTAGGTAAGTCTAGTGGGTTAGGTGTGGTACACACTTATCAAATCTAGCACTAGGTAGCTCCAAAGTAGCCCAAAGATCAATTGGAGCAATCTTTATTCACATATGATTTCAAGTTGGAAGTGAATGGAGGGTCAAATGTTGACTGGACGCTGGTTCCGGTGTGACCAGATGCTGGCATAGAGTCCGGTCAGTTCATTTGATCAAGGTGATGTCATCTGGTGCAACTAGACACCGAGAGGTGAGTGACCGGATGCTAGGCGCAAGAGTTCGGTCGACTCCAGTAAGGTTCCAGAATAGTTTTCGTGACCGGACGTTGGTTAGAGTCTGGTCACAACTTAAACGGCTCAGCGGCGGGTGAACTAACCGAAGCGTCCGATCACCTTGACTGGAGCATCCGGTCTCCCCACAGTGGCACATAATGGTTCGTTTTGAACGAGTGTGTATAAATACTTCCTCCACTTATTCAAGGGGGGACTTTTGCTCATTTCAATAGCTGAGAAACACCCTTGAGAATGCCAAAGAGAGCAAGGTCCAAGTGAGGTGATTGAGATTTGAGAATCCAAGATTAAGGCCTCATTAGTGAAAGCAAGAGTAGTAAAGTGTGTATCCACCCTTCTCATTAGGCTTGCCGTGGTCAAGTAAGAGTTTGTGCTTGTTACTCTTGGTAATCGCCATCACCTAGATGGCTTGGTGGTGATTGGGAGTTTGGTGATCATCCGGCGGAGCTTGTAGATGACCCAACTAAAGCTATGAGCGGTTGTGGGTGTTTCTCCATGATGGAGTGTCAAAGAATCAACCCATAGAGAGCACTTTATCCTTATGCGGATCAAGGAGGAGCTACACCCTTGCGCGGGTGCTCCAATAAGGACTAGTGGGGAGTGGCGACTCTCTGATACCTCGGTAAAATATCACCGCGTTTCTTCTCCTCTCTTTACTTTAAGCATTTACATTTGAGCAATTCAATTCTTGTCTTTACATTCATAGAATTGTTATGCTAGAGTAGGATTGGAACTTAGGTTACAAAACTTTGTGTGGTAGGACATTAGAAACACATTCTAGGCACTAAGCATAGGGTTTAATTATTGTAAAGAATTTTAGAATTAGCCCAATTCACCCCCCCCTCTTGGGCATCTTGATCCTTTCAATTGGTATCGAAGCCTCATGCTCACGTATTTAGGCTTAACCGCCTAGAGAAAGATGCCTCATGGGGATGGTCCTACTCCTATCTTTGAGGGAGATGATTTTCCATATTGGAAAATCCACATGAAGACGTATTTAGAAGCTCTAGATGTTGGAATTCTTAGAGCCACCTCTCAAGGTTTCCCAAAACCTAGGGATCCCACGCACCTTCAAGGCGATGAAGTGAACTACAAAAAATGGAATGCAAAGGCTAGAAACACTATCTTTAGAGGCCTTTGCAAAGATGTGTTTAACCGAGTGAGGAACCACAAGGACGCCCATGCACTATGGTTAGACATTTGTGTGCTCCATGAGGGAACTAAGTGTGAGCATGAGGAACATTGTCATCTCATAATGAAAAAGCTTAATTCTTTTGAGATACTTCCTAAAGAGAGTGCTAATGAAATGTACTCACACTTGAATATTCTTGTAGAAGAAGTCAATGGGCTAGGACTTACATAAATGCAACCATCCGATGTTGTAAGAAAGATATTGAGTGTCCTCCCCATTGACAAATATGGGCATATTGTGACCGTGCTTCATCAAGGTGATCTTTCCACCGCTACACCAACTCAAATCTTAGGAAAGATCAATGCTCATGAGATGTACATGCACATCACACCACAAGATGGCTCATCCTCTACCAAGAAGAAAGACAAAGACTTAGCATTTAAGGCTAGCCAAGAGAAGGGCAAAGCAAGAATTGAGAATGAGAGCTCAAGTGATGATGAAGTTGATGATACAAGTCTTGCTCTCATGGTGAGAAGAACCGCCAAGATGCTAAAGAAGCTCAACAAGAAGGCATCAAGTTTGATGGGAAGAAAAAGAAGTTCTTCACTAGCACTAGAAGGAAGCCAATCTCGGAGATGGATTGCTACAATTGTTGAGAACTTGGTCATCTAGCACATCAATGCACCAAGCCCAAGAAACACAAGTACAAGAATAAGTTCAAGGGCAAGAAAGATGACTCAAGTAATGAAGATGAAGATGAGAAGAAGAAAAACAAGCCATACAAGAAGAAGGATGGCAAGAAGAAGGACTTCCATAAGAAAAAGAAGAATGGCAAGGCATACATCGTCGGTGATTGGCTCACAGACATTGATTCATCTAGTTGCTCATCCGATGATGATAGTGACAATGAGAAGGTGGCCATCATTGTGATTGACTCTTCATCATCTTCACCGACACCACCGCCATCATCCTCTACACACCTATGCCTTATGGCCAAGGGTGAATGAAAGGTATCAAATGATGATGATAGTAGTGGTGATGAACATGCTAGCAATGATGATAGTGATAGTGATGATGATGAATTTGAATCACCTTCATATGATGATCTTGTTAAATTACTAAATCAATACACTAAGATCATTAGAAAGACTAGAGCTAAGAATGAAAAGCTTAAAATTAAGAATGACTCTCTTTTAGCTAAATGTGACATAGCAGAAAAGGCTAGTGTTGAGCTTAGAGAAGCAAATGATGCTATGGTATCCAAACTCAAGGAGCTCAAATCTTCTAAGAAAGAGTTTAAAGAAAAACATGATAAACTTGAGAGGATACATAATGAGCTTATCACTAGCCATAATATGCTAAAAGAAGAATATACAACTCTCAAGATCAATCATGATAATCTTGTTATAGCTCAAGAATTTTTATCCAATGAGCCACATGATGCTACTAACGATGTTGTTAAGATTCATATAGCTACATCATGTGATGATTTAATTGTTGAGAGCATTGAGCAAGGATCTAGTGGCAAAGGCAAGCAAGTGGTTGAGACTGATAACTATTATGAGTATGTCAAGATCACGAATGATAATGAGAAGCTTAAGAAAGATCTTGAAGAGCTAAGAACCCACAACACTATTGTGATAGAAACTCTTGATCATGATGGTGATTTGATTCTTGAAAATAAGAAGCTCAAAGAAGAGAACAAGAGACTCAAGGAAGAGAAAAATGATGATGCACTCAAGGAAGAGAACAAGAAGCTCAAGTTGGAGAAAGAACATCTTAAGATTGGATTGAGCAAGTTCACAAGAGGCAAGCATCTTCAAAGTGAGCTACTAATGAACACCATCATGAAGATAGATAGAAGTGGAATTAGATTTGTGGCAAATTAAGAGAAGAAGGCTCAAGCTCAACAACAACAACACAAATCAGAGCCAAAGCCAAGGAGGTGTTTTGAGTGTGGACAAGAAGGCCATTTTGCCCATGAGTGTCAAACTCCACCACCACAACCCTTGCCCAAGCATGCTAGACCTTTTGCTTTCAATGCTCATTATATGCTTAGGAAGGACATTAGTGGAAAGATGAAAGTTATGTTCTTAGGACCTCCCAACAAAAATAGGCCTAAAAATTTGGGTAGCAAAGTCACTAGTTGAGAAAGTGAAGGGCCCTCAACAAGTTTGGGTCCCTAAATAAGCTTGATCTCTTATGTGTAGGTGAACTACAAGACCGATGGAAGTCATTAGGTACTTGATAGTGGTTGCACACAACATATGACTGGTGATCCTCATATGTTCACCTCACTAGATGAAGAAGTAGATGGCCAAGAAAGAATTACATTTGGTGACAACTCAAAGGGCAAAGTCAAGGGATTGGGCAAAGTGGCAATATCAAATAATCATTCAATTTCAAATGTGCTATATGTTACTTATTTGAGTTTCAACTTGCTATCCATTGGACAATTGTGTGATCTTGGTTTTCAATGCCTATTTACCAAGAAGGAAGTGGTTGTATCAAGAAAGATGATGATCAAGTGATATTCAAGGGATTTAGATACAACAACCTATATCTAGTGGATTTCACCTCTAAAGATGCTAACTTGAAGACATGTCTATTCACCAAAACATCACTTGGGTGGCTATGGCATAGAAGACTTGCTCATGTTGGGATGAGTTCACTCAAGAAGCTAATGAAGAATGAATTGGCGAGACGGTTAAAGGATGTGAAGTTTGAGAAGGATAAGCTTTGTAGTGCATGTCAAGCCAGCAAGCAAGTTGCAAACACTCATCCTACAAAAGCTTTTATGTCAACAACAAGAGTGCTAGAGCTCCTACACATGGACTTATTTGGACCATCAACATACAAGAGTTTGGGAGGAAATCTTTATTGTCTTGTGATTATTGATGACTACTCAAGATATACATGGGTGTTCTTCCTTCATGATAAAACTGAAGTGGCATCATGTTTCAAGAAGTTCACCAATAGAGCACAAAATGAGTTTGAAGTGAAGCTCAAAAAGATTAGAAGTGATAATGGCAAAGAATTTAACAACACAAACATTGAAGCCTATTGTAATGAAGTTGGGATCAAGCATGAGGTCTCCACAACATATACTCCTCAACAAAATGGTGTAGTTGAGAGAAAGAACCGGGCACTAATCACACTTGCAAGAACAATGCTTGATGAGTACAACACCCCCAAAGCTCTATGGGCGGAAGCTATCAACACCACATGTTATGCATCCAACCACCTATTCCTTCAAAAGTTTCTTGGCAAGGCACCTTATGAGTTGCTCAATGGGAAGAAGCCAGACGTCTCCTTCTTTAGGGTGTTTGGTTGCAAATGCTACATCTACAAAAAGCGGCAATGCCTAGGGAAGTTTCAAAGACATTGTCATATTGGTTTTCTTGTTTTTTACTCATCAAAGTCCAATGCATATCGAGTATTTAATCATGCCACCGGCTTGGTTGAAGAAATATATGATGTGGAATTTGATGAATCTAACGGCTCCCAAGGAGCACATGAGAATCTTGATGATGTAGGTGATGAACCATTGAGGGAGGCTATGAAGAATATTCTGGTTGGAGACATCAAGCCTCAAGATGATGAAGATGATGTACAAGTGATTAATCCACCTTCTTCATCAAATGTGCCACAAGATGGTGAAAAGATGGGAGAGTAGAAAATGAAGATACTCATGTCTCCTATGATCAAATGGTGGCACAAGCTCAAGATGTTGATGCTCCACAACCTCCCCCTTAAGTGGTTGATAGAAGAAATTCACCTCTACTACAAGCTCATCCACAAGATCTCATCATAGAGAGTCCATCAAAGGGTGTAATGACTCACTCTCAAAAGCTTGCTTCATTTATTGAACATTACTCTTGTGTCTCTTACTTTAAGCCTACCAAGGTAGAAGAAGCTCTTCAAGATCCGGATTGGACAAATGCCATGCATGAAGAGTTGTGTCGGGGACCTAATATCGGGGTACCCCAGAAGGTGGAACCAATAACCACCGAATGTTAAAAACTTCTAGATGCACAAGAGCGTTCCTTCACCCCTTACTAGGGTAACAAGAGCTTGGTTCCACCTCGCTCGACGCCTTTGGGATGGGCCCAGTCTCGCCCGAGGGCCGAGGATTAGTCTCTGTCTCGCCCGACGCCTCTGAGGTGGCTCTGCCTCACCCGATGGACTCAGGGCTAGTCTTCATCTCGCCCGACGCCTTTAGGGTGGGCTTGGTCTCGCCCGAGGGCTAAGGAATAGTTTCCACCTTGCCCGACCCCAGAGGGGTAGGGTCGGTCTCGCCCAGGAGATAGGGATTGGTCTCCGCTTTGCCCGACAACAAGGATGATAGAGACAGGGCAAGACAAGATGTTCGGGTCAACCATGGCTCCAAGAACCATACCCTGCGCCCTAGCAGGAAAAGTACTGCCAGGGGAGGACGGGACGGGTGCTTTAGACCCTTCCGGGTGCAGTAGGGCCCAAAAGGTTGTACAGGTGCATGCTCCTCACCCTGTAGAATTGTAGGCGCCGCCTTCAGACCTGGGACATGGAACCCGATGAAGATATACGACAACCGCTACACTCCAGAAGAAGATTTGCTATCTCCACGAACAACAGGAATTCCATCACCACGCTGTAGACCTGAGGGAGCAGCGCCCGCTTCCCAACCCCTTAGGTCCAAAGCCAGAAGGCCTTGACCTCGGCGTTACTCCGGACCCCGACCCCTCAACACTCCGATGAAGACTCACAAGAACCAAAAGACATGCGGAGCAAGGCTGGGAAAGGCTAATAAGTCAAAATCACTGTACTATAGCCCATACCCTGAGCAGGATAACATTCTATAATCAACCTGACACACTACAGGGACATCAATAGTGTTGTAGACACTTATCTTTCTTAGCACTCATCAGAATGAAGGACCAGGCCAGGTAGACATGAACCACAAGATTAGATAAAGCCCTCATCCTTGTAAAAGCCACCCCCTTGATCTATAAAAGGGGATGCGCCTATCCCATAGAGGGGGGACGGAAAATAAGACCGAACAAGAGAACGCACTCATACACACAGTCAAGCGGCTACGAAGCTCTTGACCACCTTTCAACCCTTCCATCAGAGACTTGGGACCAGTCCCTCTCTCAATCATTTGTATCCCTTACTACAGACCATTCACGGTGCTAATAACACGAGCAGCAGCAAACTGGACGTAGGGACATTCCGCCTGAACCAGTATAAATCTTGTGTCCTTTAGCGCACCATCCGAGCCTAACACGCATTACTATAAATTTACTTGCCGATGCTTGTATGAAACACCAATAGTTGGCACGCCAGGTAGGGGGCTTGTGCATTCCAAATCAGGCCTCGGATGGCCACCCATGCAATCACCTGGGCCTCGGGCACACACGTGCGTTTTGGTGACCTAGATTTCATCATCACACTAGGAGGAGAGCTAGCGCTGACTGACTCAGCCGCCCCATCTCCCCCTTCCATCAACCTCAGCCACCTTAGGCTTTAGGGCCCGCCGAGCAACTCCCAGGGAGTCCCATCATCAAAGGAGGCCTCCCACAACGCCACCCTATGTCCGGAAGGGTCCGTACAGGGCGCCCTAATGGCGTTTCCGTTCGGTCTCCATAATGCTACGGCGATCGATGGCCGCCTTCTGGCGCTACGTATGTTTCAATCACCCATGGACATCGAGTTCGTAGGGGCGATTGAGCAGGATATGGAGACCCTCTACAAGCTCCTCAACGAGGAGCCGGGATTGTTCTCTAGCTCGGATTCTAGTAGGGGGAGCCACCACCCTTCTCAGGAGTGCTTCATGACGTAGACCCCCAAAGGTCATGTCGCAAGCGCCTCCAGGGAAGAGGTCACCCCTACAAACAACCCTGATAGCGGATCCGGGGAAGAGATGACAGCCCCATCCCACCTAAGGATGGAGCGGCTGAGGGCCCGTCAGCAAGAGATCGATGAGGCTAGGCAAGGGCTCGTTCGGGAATACACGGACATCAATCGCGAGATTGAACGCCGCAAAGATGGGGGGCGCACGCGCCACAACCCGCACCGTACATCAAAGGATCCTCACCAATGATGGGGCCCTTCCTCACTTTGCCCGAGCTAGCCAGAACATCACCGCAGCAACCGCCTTGCTGCATGGCCTTCCAGAGGCCGCGACGTCCGAGGATCGCCACGCTCGCTGGGAGATTTGCACGTTGCTCGAGCGTGCAGCGGCGCAGCAGGCGGAAAGTTCATTATCTCGATGACGCAAACCCGACACCAGCCAGTGCGCACCCTTAGTGCATCCCACCAAGGATGCATCCATACACCAAACACTGCTAGCAGGCGGGTAGCCCTCCGTCGTCCTAGTACATCAACGCCTCGGCCATGGCCGCGACGCACGCAGCATCATCGACGCTCAGAGACGTGCCCACGGCGACGATGGAGAAGCAGCACGCCGCGGCTATCATCCTCGATGTGGCGGGCGCTATGACAGCAATGAGGATCGAAGCCCGAGCCCTGGCCTACCAGGCCCTCAGGCCTTCGGCCGGCACATCCTCAATGCTGCGTTCCCCCTAAGGTATCGACCACCTACCAACATTCCTAAATATTCTGGCGAGACAAATCCCAAGCTTTGGCTCGAAGACTATCGGCTTGCATGCCAGGCTGGTGGTGCGAGTGATGACAACTTCATCATTTGCAATCTCCCGCTATTCTTGGCTGATTCGGCTCGAGCATGGCTGGAGCACCTGTCGTCCAATGCTATTCAAAGTTGGGCGGATCTGATGGAGATCTTCGTGGGTAACTTCCAGGGCATGTACAAATGCCTTGGAAACCCATGGGACCTCAAGAACTGCCGCCAGAAGGCCGATGAAACCCTCCGTGGGTACATCTAGCGTTTCTCTCAACAGTGCAATGAGCTCCCGAACGTCGCTGATGTTGACGTGATAGGAGCCTTTCTGTCCGGGATGACCTGTGAATCCCTGGTCCACAAGCTAGGACGCAGGGGCCCGCAAACTACCAAGGAACTCCTGGACATCGCCACCAGTCATGCCTCTGGAGAGGAGGCGGTCGGAGCCATCTTTGATCGCTCCAACGAAAAGACAAGGCGGAACAAGGACGCCGGTGAAGGTGCCTCCAACCATCCCACCAAAGGGAAAAATAAGAAGCAATGGCGTGACAATTCACTCATGGCCGTTGCCGACCGCAAAGGTGGCCGGAAGCCCACGGAGGGCACTCCGAACCACTTCGAGAAAATGCTCGAGGGGCCATGCCCGAACCACGCCTTCCCGGCCAAGCACCTATACAAGGAATGTGACCTCATGCGCAAATACTTGGCCAGAGGCCTTAACAAAGGGGAGCGGGAGAAGGTGCCTGTTCCCACCACTGACGACACGGAGGAGAAGGACGACACCTTCCCAACACCAACTGGCGCCCTCATGATCTTCGGAGGATCAACGGCCTACGACTCTAGGCGCCGCTAGAAGGTCGCACATCATGAGGTCTATATCGCCGGACCGGCCACGCCAGCCTTTCTCTGGTGGTCGAAATCCGCCATAACCTTCGACCGGACTGACCATCCGGATGCCATCCCACACCCGAGAAGGTATCTGCTTGTCGTCGACCCGATCGTCAGACCAAAGCGGCTCACCAAGGTACTAATGGATGGGGGCAGCGGCCTCAACATCATGTATGCCAAGATGCTCGATGAGATGGGCATCGACCGAACGCACCTCCGTCCCATCCGAGCACCTTTCCATGGCATCGTGCCTGGAAGGCAAGCCGTGCCACTGGGCAGATCGACCTGCCCGTCACTTTTGGGGATTGGTCCAATTACCGGACTGAGATCCTCACCTTCGATGTGGTGGGGTTCCCGGGGACTTTCCACGCCATCCTGGGGCGACCATGCTACGCAAAGTTCATGGCCGTACCCAATTACACGTACCTAAAGTTGAAGATGCCGGGTCCCCGTGGGGTCATCACCATCGGCACCTCCTTCCAGCGTGCTTACGAGTGTGAGGTCGAATGCTGTAGACACGCATCCACAGTCATCGCATCCGAAGAGCTTGCCACCCTTAGGGAGGAGGTCATTGAAGGGACACCCGACGCAAAGAAGTCATCCGGATCGTTCAAATCGGCAGAAGGCTCCAGGGAGGTCCTCTTGGATCTCAGCAGCTCTGAGGGCAAAAAAGTCTGTATCGGGACCGTGCTCTCCTCTGAATAGGAAAGCACGCTCATCGACTTCCTCCGCGCCAACAAGGACATCTTTGCATGGAAACCCTTGGATATGCCGGGCATCCCGAGGGAGGTCGCCGAGCATACTCTCCAAATCCTCCCGGGCTCAAAGCCAGTGAAACAATGCCTACGCCGCTTCGACGAGGAGAAACGTAGGGCCATCGGCGAGGAGATAGCCAAACTACTGGCCGTAGGATTCATTAAGGAAGTATACCACCCAGAGTGGTTAGCAAATCCTGTTCTTGTCCGAAAAAAGAGCAGGAAATGGAGAATGTGTGTCGATTACACCGGCCTCAATAAAGCGTGTCCAAAGGATCCGTTTCCTTTGCCACGAATAGACCAAATAGTCGATTCCACCACGGGGTGCAAAACCCTCTGCTTCCTTGACGCATACTCCGACTACCATCAAATTGCGATGAAAGAGTCCGACCAGCTTGCGACATCTTTTATCACGCCCTTCGGATCATTTTGCTACATTTCAATGCCGTTCGGTCTGAAGAACGCTAGGGCAACGTACCAGCGCTGTATGCTTAATTGCTTCGAAGACCTCATCGGGCGAACCGTTGAGGCCTATGTCGATGACATCGTAGTCAAAACCAAGCGAGCTGACCACCTTGTCGCCGACCTTGAACGAACCTTCATGAAACTCCAAGCAAATGGCATCAAACTCAATCCCGAAAAATGTGTTTTCAGGGTCCCGAAGGGCATGCTGCTCGGCTTCATCGTCTCCGAGTGCGGCATCGAAGCCAACCCAGAGAAAATATCAGCCATCACAAGGATGGGCCCAATCCAAAACATAAAGGGGGTTCAGCGGATCACAGGGTGCCTTGCCGCCCTCAGCTGATTCATTTCACGCCTCGGTGAATGAGGACTCCCCCTTTATCGACTCCTGAAGAAAACTAACCGCTTTGAGTGGACAGCCGAGGCTCAGGAGGCGCTTGACATGGTTAAGCGATTTTTAACTAAGCCGCCGGTCCTAGTTCCTCCATGCAACGGAGAATCTCTCCTACTGTATATATCGGCCACCACCCAAGTGGTTAGCTCCGCCTTAATAGTAGAGCGAGAGGAAGAGGGCCATGCCTTCAGGGTGCAGCGCCCTGTATATTTCATCAGCGAGGTATTATCCGACTCCAAAACCCGCTACTCCCAAATCCAGAAACTTCTCTACACTGTCCTTATCACCAAAAGGAAGCTACGCCACTACTTCGAGTCACACCCCATGACAGTGGTGACGTCGTTCCGCCTCGGCGAGGTCGTTCGTAGCCATGACGCTATGGGAAGAACCGCAAAGTGGGCACTCGAGCTGATGGATCAGGGCATTTCTTATGCCCCCCAAACGGCGATCAAATCTCAGGCACTAGCCGACTTCATCGCGGAGTGGACTGAGGTCCAGATGCCACCAGCAGCCACCGATCAAGAGTACTGGACAATGTACTTCGATGGATCACTGATGAAGAAGGGCGCCGGAGCAGGACTAGTCTTTGTATCCCCCCTCGGGGTCCACATGAGGTACATGGTTTGGCTTCATTTCCCCTCATCAAACAATACTGCAGAATACGAAGTGCTCATCAATGGCCTATGAATCGCCATTGAGCTGGGCATCCGATGCCTCGACGTCAGGGGCGACTCTTAGTTGGTTGTCAACCAAGTCATGAAAGAGTCATGCTGCCACGACACCAAGATGGAGGCATACTACCAAGAGGTCCGACGTCTAGAGGACAAATTTGATGGCCTCGAACTCAATCACATCCCTAGGCGCCTCAATGAAGTGGCCGACACGCTCGCAAAAAACCAGCATCCAGCCAAGAGCCAGTCCCAACAGGCGTCTTTACTAGTGATCAACACAAACCCTTGGTACGCTACGCGGGGTCGGAACAAGCCGATGATGGCCCTTCTAGTCTGACCCCCGGGGCCGATCCGCCAACTGCTCCGCCTGACCCCGAGGTCATGGAGGTTGAAGAGGACCCAGCAGAGGAGTCCGATCCTCCTGATGACTGGAGAACGCTTTACCTCGACTATCTCCTCCATGACATACTACCGACCGACAAAATGGAAGCCCGACGGCTCGCACGACGCGCCAAGTCCTTTGTTCTTGTAGAGGGCGAACTCTACAAACAAAGTCACATCAGAATTCTGCAACTTTGTATCCCTGGCGAACAGGGAAAACTTCTGCTGGGCGACATCCACGGTGGAGCATGCGGTCATCATGCCGCACCAAGAACCTTGGTTGGGAATGCATTCCGACAAGGTTTCTACTGGCCCACCACAGTAGCCAATACCGAGCAAATTGTACGCACCTGCGAAGGGTGCTGTAACAGAACCGACCAAATCATAAGAACATAAGTACAAAAACAATCACCAAAACGATCAAATTCCTGTACTTAAGCTCCCATAATCCCGGTAGTCCAGAAATCACGAAGGATTTCAACCAACTTTCGACATACAAACTAAGATCATAGTGATTCAACACAACACATCCTCCATTACAACATTTCATAAGTAGCATTCGGATTATATCCATCAGAGTTGAAATAGAATATTACAAACCAAGTTTGAGTGTGCGGAAGCAACATAGTTTGGTACAAAACATCATAGTTTTCAATTACATTGCCAAGGCTGAGTCATGTGCCACAAAAGCATTATCAGGTACGAGAACTAGTAGAGACCATGCCCAATGGTCTAGTCTTCATCCCCAGCTGGGAGAAGGCAGTACTTGCAGCAACCAAAGTAGAACTGGTCATCTGCAATAGGTGGGAGATAAACCCTGAGTACAAGAAGGTACTCAGCTAGACTTACCCGTCAAAACTAGAAATAAAAGACACCAAGGATCATGCAAGGCTTTTCAGGTGGGCTAGCTTGACACAGTTGCATAAAAGAGCTTATGATTATAGTAACCAATTTAAACTTAGCATCAAGCTTATCATTATTTACCTATCCACTAGATTAGCACCTGTACTAGAGCACTCACTTATTAGGAGCAAACAATATTAACCATAGCAGGTATCATAAGGCTATCATCATCATATCCTCATTTCCGAACCATTAAGTTATTAAGTGTATCTACATTGGAGATAAGCCTGTCAAGTTCTCACTAACTGAGAGAGAGAGCGACTCGAATCGAATTACAACTCAGCTGAGGGGGTATTCCTAACTCTCACCCTGGCATACTTAGCAAGGGTAGCCGTGGGTTACCTTTGGTACAACTTAGGAACCAAATTTGTGGGTTCGATCAGCGCCAGCGCTCTTAGGGATTACCCTTCTGCCAGGACGATCAGGACGTTTAAATCACTTGCCCTTGGACTCACGCCTATGGCTCCCTTCCGAGGCGTACTTTATACTTATCGACTCCCGGCCTGAGTTGAGCTACTCGGCTTCACAGTCGGTCATCGGACACGGCCAACTAAGAGAGAGGCAAGCGATCAACATGAATAGGAAAGGCTCCAAGAATCAGTCCTTAAGCGACACAGACGGAGTCACTGCAAACCGGCAAGCCTCCGTCCGGTCTTCATTTCAAATTAAGACTGGTTCTTTTCCACAATAGCAAATATAGCCAACCGTGCCACATGTATCTTCCTATATCTCGCAGGTGACAGGAAATCACCTGACTTCTACCATTTTTAAGCAGGGCTAAGCACTACACGAGCCTGAGCTACATAGGATTCAGGGTAACAATATCGAGACAAGGATCGAATAACCAATGTAGCAAGTGTTTGCATCCAACACCTAAACTTAATGCAACAATATATGTAATAATAATACTGTAACTGCATTTCGGAAATTAGGAGGCTTAATATGCTCTGGGGCTTGCCTTTCACAAAGTTGCAAGGACGGTGATCCGGGCACTCAACGGCGACCTTGTCTGGCACTTCTCCTGAAGGCTGCTCCTCCTGAATCTCCGATGCCGGCTGCTGCTGCTCGCTTGGTTCCTCGAATTCCAGCAGTGTTACTCCCTCCGGTACACCTATTGCATGCCAATGCACGAGATAATTATCATGGATGCATAAGGAATGACATGATGCTCATGATGAATGAATTACAGTAAGTGTTTACGAAAGCATCACTGGACACTCGTTTACCGAGTAAAATAGCTCTATTCAAATCACTTTAAGCATGTATCTAACTTAACTTAAAGAACAAGATCAACTTACCTAACTTGCATAACCTAAGATAAAGATGCTCATCTTCAGTTAAGGGCCTAACACCTAGGAACATTACCACAACTTAGAAATAGTAACGGTATACATAATTTAACATTTAAAGTTTTCATATGCATACAAGTATTCTCGTAATTCAATCACAACAAGAGTTATACAAATCCAAATGACTTGTATGAGGACATTCTGAAAAGCTTATGAAATCTTCTACAAATCAATGGTAAACAGCAAAGCATGATTCTTAGGTTAACCAAATCAATTTCCAGTAAACCTAGAATCTGTTCCAGAAATAACAGGGTTACTAGCTTAATTATTTAATGATGATGCAAAAGCCTAATTTGATCAAACCAAGTTTACCAACTTGTTTTTCATACCTAAGAAACATCAGAAAGTATAGTGCCAACTTCTAAATAAATTATTTAATATCATTTTCCAATTTATTTAGTTAATTAGGTGATTTAAGCAATATATAGTAAAACTATTCATAAAAATCTACAAAAATTACAGTAGCTATCTCATGCTTCACATAAACTACCATAAAAATTTCAAAGCCATTGAGCAAGAAGAACTTGCTGTATCCCAAAATAACAAGTGGCATGCCTATTTTTAGCATAATTAGGAAACCTTAATGAAAAGTGTCAAGAAATAGATTTCACATTTTTCCTAGCATCATTCTAGCATAAGAACCTTACTCACCAAATTTTACCTATACTGGATCTATAGAAAAATTATGAAAATTCACACAAGATCCATACATTGATAAAAAGAAATTCTATAACTCAAAAACTATACATGCACTAGCTCTAAAATTTTAACCAAAGATTCTACTAAGCAATAACAGATCACCCACAAAATTTCATAATTTTTGGACCACAGAAACTCAAGATAAAATTCAAACAAGTTTGCATGCATCTAAAAACACATTTCAAATTCCTATTTTATTCATCCAAAATTTCTAAAACATGTGCTCATATAATATTTTTATTAAATACTAGACAATACTAGGAACTCAACAAAATTAGAACCATAGCATTTGGATCTATATACTAGGCAATATAGATTTTTGAATATCAATACAAAGTTTGTGAAATAATAAGGCAAAACAAAATAAGAAACAATCTCAGCCATGGTTGGGCCGGCCCGAAGGAACGGCGGCCCGTGAAGCACACTGGCGCGGCCCAAGACGCGGCGCAGCCCACGCTAGGCTCCCACCTGAGCCTCGACGGTAGACAGGGAGGACCCGCGCGTCAGCGAGGGAAACAGGGGACGGAGGAAGACGACGACGGGACTCACCGTCGGTGGCTTCTCCGGTGAGACCAACGGTGCCTACGGGTTCACCTCACCCTAGCGGACCTAGGGGAACCCTTATTCGCAGCTATTGACGCAACTAGGAGGGGTGGCGATGGCCACGGCGGCGCTCAGCCATGGCATGGCCGGCTCCGGCGAAGCTACGACATCATGGCCCTAGTGGCACACTCAACGAGCTTCCGTGTCCCACCCAGAGGCTAGCGCAAGGGAGAGAAGGGGCAATAAGGAGTGCGAGCAGCATGGCCAGGTGTGAGCTCTGCCGGCGGCGATCATGGTGACCCGGTGGAGCCGTGCTCACGAGGAGATCTACCTGAGGCGAAAAATGGAGTGGCGGTGGTGTCGCAAGCGTAGAGAGGGTCACGACGGGGCTGTGGGTTGGATGAATCGGTTAATGGAGCTTGGTGATGGTGGATTTGGCTCAGTGGCATCACGGTGTCCCGGTCGCCGTGCGCGGCGTGGAGGAAGGAGAGGGCAGGGTGAAATGGCGAGTGCATGGGCGAGTGGCGAGGCGCTGGCTTGAAGTGGAGGACAACGGCAGCGGCGTCAGGCCAGCCACGGCATGTGGCCGCACGATCAGAGGTCCGGTGATGTGTGTCACCCACGCGGCATCTATTGTCTGAACTCAGCCAGACACTGTAGCGCACATTCAGTCGACTTGAATCGCTTGACAGCGCGAATTCAACGCTTAACTACGGCTAATCCAATGATGCTTTGCAGAAATGGTGTACATGAAAAATGTAGAGGTACCATCCAGCTACATTTTCTTTTCAAGGACCATTCCCTAATTTGCCATGGATCAGCAGTTATATGAAGCCCAAGTTGGCCTGATCCAACTGAAAATGCAGTTTAAGACTTAGACAAATTTTTCAGTGAAATCAGCATGAAATTCTGACTTGTGGGCCATGTTTGACCATGTTCCACACATTTTCATGAGTTGGCCATAAAACAACTTTTGTTCCTTAATAAATTAGCTACAACTTTGGTAAAGAGTGCACAGCCATGCAAAGTCTCTAAGTTGGACTTTTGAATCAGTTAAACAGTGAGACTCCTAGGGTCAATTCTAGTCAAACCTTCACTTGAGGGCATTTTGGTCATTTTGATCTACATGAACAATGTCCCAACAAGTAACCTAAGTGTAGTTAAGGTGTAATAGACCATGATCAACCATTTTACAAAATTGTTATACCACTTCTAATGATCACATGTGATACAGAAATTAAAACAAGCAATTCATTCATATGTTTTAGTACAATGTTTCACATGTTGCATGACCTTGTTGTTATCCTATACATGTCACATTACTACCATGTTGCCATGCTTCAAGGGATGAGAAACTCAAGTTGCATTCACATGTCACACCATTACTATTCACAACACTCAAGTCTGAAACATACACAATTGAAAAATGTTGCATATGCATGTTTTAGTAATCAAAGGCATGATGAGATAGATGATGCACATTTTATGAAATGAAATGCAATTAGTGGAAGCCAAACACCTAGGGTGTTACAGCCTTCCCCCCTTAGAAAAATCCCATCCCGAGATTTGGAAAGCGTACCAATCAGTATAGAAAGCCGGATAGTTTTCCTTTAAATAATCTTCCCGCTCCCAAGTTGCATCCCGTTCACTATGATTACCCCAAACTACCTTGTATAATTTAACTACTCGTGTACGAGTCACTCTTTCTTGAGTATCCAGGACTTGCATGGGCTTCTCTTCATAAGAAAGATCAGACTTCAAGTTGACTTTCCTTGTTGCTATTCTTTCCTCAGGAATACGAAGACACTTCTTCAGCTGGGACACAAGGAATACCAGGAATATAGCTCCCATCTCACATGGTAGATCGAGCTTATATGCTACTCTTCCACTTTTCTCGATAATGCGGTAGGGTCCAACATATCGAGGCTCAAGCTTCCTTTTAATTCCAAAACGCTTGACTCCTTTCATAGGGGATACCTTCAAATAAACATGATCACCTACTTCAAACTCAATAGGTTTTCTTCTCTTGTCAGCATAGCTCTTTTGTCTAGCCTGTGCGGCAGTCATATTCTTCTATATAGTTCGGACTTGCTCTTTGGCTTCTTTTACAAAGTCAATACCATAGAATCTTCTTTCCCTGGGTTCCACCCAGTTCAAAGGAGTTCTACACTTGCGGCCATAAAGAGCTTCAAAAGGAGCCATTTTGATACTCTCTTGATAACTGTTGTTATAAGAGAATTCAGCGAGAGGTAACCAGTCTTCCCAAGAGCCTTTGCAAGAGATAAGACAAGCCCTAAGCATGTCTTCAAGAATTTGATTAACATGCTCAGTCTATCCTGATGTTTGCGAATGATAGGCAGAACTGCGGATTAGATGAGTGCCAAGATTCTGATGTAAGCACTCCTAAAAGCGAGCCATGAACTGAGGTCCTCTATCAGAAACAATGGATTTGGGTACACCATGGAGATGTACCACTTGTTGAAAATAAATCTCAGCATAATTGTGCGGGTGATAGGTAGACTTGACCGAAATAAAGTGAGAGGATTTAGTTAGACGATCTATGATAACCCAGATGGAATCACAACCCTTTTTGGTAGTGGGTAATCCAACAATAAAATCCATGCTAATTTCTTCTCACTTCCAGCCAGGAATAGAGAGTGGCTACAATAGTCCGGGCCTTATGTGAATAGCCTTGACTCTGCAACAGTTATCACACCTTGCCACGTAAGCTGCGATTTCTTTCTTCATCTTGGTCCACCAATAATACAGCTTGAGATCTTGATACATTTTACTGCTACCAGGATGGATGGACAATTTAGAAGAATGGGCTTCAGCCATAATTTGATTTCTAAGTTCTTTGTCTTTGGGTACCACAAGCCTATCATTAAACCAGAGAATTCCCTTGTCATTGACCCTAAAGTGCTTGGTTTCTTTCTCTTTCATCTTCCGCTTGATGTGAAACACACCCACATCAGTCTTATAGAGTTCGATAATTCGACTTCTAAGAGAGCAATCCACAGTGATATTGTGGAGTACTATAGGATGAAGGAGGTGTGCCAGATGAAAGTCTTCACTAACTAAGGAATTGCAATGGGCCTTTCTGCTTAAGGCATCAGCAACCACATTTGCCTTACCAGGATGGTAGTGCACTTGAAGGTTGTAGTCTTTGATCAATTCTAACCATCATCATTGACGCATGTTCAACTCAGGTTGAGTAAAGATGTACTTAAGGCTTTTATGGTCAGTATAGATGTTGCACACATTACCCAGCAAGTAATGTCTCCAAATCTTCAGGGCATGAATAACTGCGGCTAGTTCTAAGTCATGGGTAGGATAGTTGACTTCATGCTTTCGAAGCTGGCATGAAGCATAAGCAATTACTCGGCCTTCCTGCATAAGAACACACCCCAAACCGGTGCCACATGCGTCACAGTAGACATCAAAAGGCTTCTCGATGTCAGGTTGTGCCAATACAGGAGTAGAGGTTAGTAAGGTCCGCAAAGTGTGGAAAGCCTCTTCACACTTCGGAGTCCACACAAACTTCTCATCCTTTTGAAGTAGTCGAGTCATGGGCTTGGCGATTTTTGAGAAATCCGGGATAAAGCGACGATAATAGCTAGCCAAACCCAAGAAACTTCAGACTTCAGTGACCGTAGTAGGTGCCTTCCACTCAAGGACTTCTTGCACCTTAGTAGGGTCAACCGAAATTCCATCACCAGATAACACATGACCTAGAAAAGGTATCTTGTTCAACCAGAACTTGCACTTGCTGAACTTAGCATAAAGCTAGTTGTCATGTAACTGAGTT
This sequence comes from Miscanthus floridulus, assembly GCF_019320115.1. Taxonomy (NCBI): domain Eukaryota; kingdom Viridiplantae; phylum Streptophyta; class Magnoliopsida; order Poales; family Poaceae; genus Miscanthus; species Miscanthus floridulus. The sequence continues at coordinate 21,246 of NW_027097422.1, forward strand.
AAAACAATTCTCAGATGTTCAGTATGCTCTTCTTCATTCTGAGAATATACAAGGATATCATCAATGAACATGACGACAAATTTGTCCAATTCTGGCATGAATACAGAATTCATCAGGTACATAAAGTGTGTTGGAGCATTTGTCAACCCAAATGACATGACAAGGTATTCGAACAAGCCATAACTAGTAGAGAAAGCTATCTTTGGTATATCTTCAGGATGAATTTTGATCTGATGGTAGCCAGACCTCAAATCAATCTTAGAGAATACCTTAGCTTTAGAGAGCTGATCAAACAGAATATCAATGCGAGGAAGAGGGTATTTGTTCTTGATAGTAACAGCATTAAGGGGGCGATAATCCACGCACATGCGCAAAGATTCATCCTTCTTCTTCACAAATATAGCTAGACAACCCCAAGGAGAAGAACTAGGCCGAATCAACCCTTTCTTCAATAGCTCATTCAACTGACTCTTTAGCTCAGCCAACTCATTGGGCGGCATTCTATAGGGCCTTCAAGAAATAGGAGCCATACCTAGAATGAGCTCTATCTTGAATTCTACATCACGGTCCGGAGGTAATCCAGGCAAGTCATCAGGAAAGACATCTGGAAACTCACAGACAATCGGTAGATCCTTAATGGCTTTGGCTAGGGTAGCATTGGCCGTATTGTGGATAGAGATATCACGAGGTAACTGCACTAGAAAACCCTTCTTATCCACAGGATCCCTCAACATTACCACATGGGTTGAGGTGTCGATCAACACTCCATTCCCGCTCATCCACTTCATTCCTAGGATTATATCAATTCCTACCCCCGGTAGAACCACAAGATTCATACGGAACTCTCGATCCCCAATCTCAATCTTTACATCTTTAACTACTTGGTTAGTCAGGATACTATTTCCAGCAGCACTAATACAATAACCACCCTTGACAATTGTAATCACATTCATATTATGCTCAGATGCAAAAGTAGAACTCATAAAGTAGTGTGAAGCACCCAAATCAAAGAGCACAACTGCAGGGTGATCATTAACAAGGAACTTACCAGCGGTGACCACTTCAACAGCAGGAATTTCCTCCACTGTAGTGTAGTGAACACGCCCCTGACGGACGTTTCCTTGAGCATTCTTGGGAGGATGGGGACATCTATTTGCCCAATGACCAGGCTAGTTATAGTTCCAGCACGGCCTATTTGCTGGTGGAACATTGGAGCTACCCTGCCCAGAGGTATTCTTCGGCAAGGAAATTGTATACCCCTTGCAGAAACTAGTTTTAGCTTGGTTCTTCTTCTAAGGTGGGTGGTACCGGACATTAGCATTGGGTGGACGGTATGGGGTCTTAGATACCATTGGAGCCTTAGACTGAGAAGCACTAGCCTCAAAGTTTCTTTTACGGTTCTTGGAAGCAGCATAAATCTTGTCATTGTTCTCCTGAGTTAGAGTGTCACTGATAAACTCATTGAAGGTGACACACTTGTAGTTGCCCATTGACTTCATTAGTTTTGGGGAAAGTCCCCTCTTGAAGCTAGCTATTCTCTTGGCATCAGTATTGATGAACTTGGGAGCATACCTTGCCAGGTTGTTGAATGCCTGGAGGTACTCATTGAGACTCTTGTTGCCTTGGGTGAGCTTCATAAACTCAGTATGCTTAATGGCCATGAGACCAGGAGGGATAAAGTGTCCCCTGAAGGCTACCTGGAACTGGTTCCAAACGATCTCAACATTAGCAGGGAAGGTGGTCCTATGATGGGTCCACCATATGCCTGCAGGGCCTTGGAGCTAGTGTCCTGCATACGAAGCCTTCATGCCTTTAGTTAAATGGAGCAATCCAAACCTTTGCTCTATCGTGCTCAACCATTCATCTGCTTGTAATGGTTCTTCTGCCTCACAAAAGATAGGAGGTTTTGTGTCCACGAAGTCCTTAAAGCTGCTGTACTAGTTTGGCTCGGGTCCCTGGCAGACATGCCGATCCTCACGGTTAGCGATCTAGCGCATAGCCTCAACTAGCATGCGCTGACTTTCCACGACCATCTGCATTAGCTCAGCTGGTGTGGGCGGTGGAGAAGGTGGTTGTTCCTCATCTCCCATGCTACGACCGCGACGAAGGTTATAAGCCATCTATAAAAGGTATAGCCAATGAGCACTAACGATGTGGAAACTTTTGTAGATGAATTGTATAATTATGCCAAACTGATTCCATCAGAGAGAATGCATTTAAATAATCAATAGAGGCACAATCATTCATCACAATCACACAACTCATCAAGCGCATCAATTGACACCTAAATGCGATGAACTTAACCAACAACGAGATCCATAGACCGCAAAGGCGAAATTCATCAAAAGCTCACATACGTGGAGCATAATACGTTCGATAGGTTACATCCAAGCCATAGTGGTTCCAACTTACATCAAGGGTAACATAGGGTTTGATATTACATCCCAACAATTAACTTGCTACAAAGCTACTCGTTCATGCATGAGGATCAACAAAAGACTAGATCTAGCACATTAGCTAAGTAGTAAGCTAAACTATGCATCATCCTTGGAGTCAGTGTCGAAGATCTCTCCTCCATCTTCATCACTAGCAGGCTCTAACTCCTCATCTTCCTCCTCATCAGGTGGAACGTCCTTAGGTCCATTGACCTCCATGTCATCATCACCTTCAGCCATGATGACACCAGAACCCATCTCATCCTCATCATCAGGTGGCAGGAGAGGGTGAAGTTGATTGTGTAACAGGTGGACCTCCTCATGGAGATTGTCATTGTACTCTTCAGCAACTGCCACTTGCTGCTCTAGCTCCATCTGTCGCGCTCTCAACACATTCTCTTTGTGCTAGGCTTCATTCCGTTGGTTCATCACGTGAATCAACATGCGTTCACAGTTGCGGTGAGCAACTGTCAACCTCTGAACCTCAAGGGTCTCTTGGTCCCTTTCCTATGTTACCTGCTCCAAACAGTGCTGAGCTGCAGTCCTCTCAGCGGTCACCCGAGCCAGCTCTGTCCTCAGCCTTTCCACCTCAGTAGGCTCAGGACGGGGCTCACGAGGGGCTAAACAGTGATGAGGCGCCCTGCCTCCAGCGGACTTGCGAGCAGTGAGTTTTGTGCGCGCCATCTGTAGCAAAAAGTTGCAACGTAAGGAGAGAATCATTTAAGGGATACGAAACTTAATTAGTCGGGACAATCAAATTTTAAGGGAGGGAATAATGCAAGAAATGCCATGTATGCTTGAACATGATGCACGCACGATCCGTACGTCCTCACAAACCTAGAAAAATTTAAAGGCTAGCAAATATACGGTGGCATACATACGTTCTCTCGTATACGATAGCTAGTCGATCTACAACGATATGTTGTTAGTGTACCTGCAGAAAATTTCATTTCAGCCCAATAATTTCCCAAAAAGCATAGAAAACAAGCAGTAAACTAAATACTTTCATACATACATCCCCTGATGCATATACTCTAGTATCATAGCTACCCGTCAGAGATACCCACATTTAAGTACTCTCATAGATACATGATCGAACATGTACGTATGCGAGCAGCCACAACTATTCTCCCCTAGACCGACGGTTGGACGGTCATGCTCTCACAACTCCCACTAACCAGAGCGTAGAGGTATTTTGATCCATACATTACCACCCAAGCGGATGGCATCCATACAATAGCACGTCGTATGGACGATGAAACAGAACAAGCAGGAACCCCCAAGTTAGTACTTTAATAAGCCACCTAAGAGTCCTTATTTGGGCATAAGGGATATGACCACTGGCAATACTTAGTGTTTAATTTAGGATTTTCACAAATACTTTTGTTTTAAATACACAAATGACATGTTTAGTGTCAAATCTTGCTCTGATGCCAGCTGTAACAGAACTGACCAAATCATAAGAACGTAAGTACAAAAACAATCACCGAAGCAATCAAATTCCTGTACTTAAGCTCCCATAATCCCAGTAGTTCAGAAATCACGAAGGATTTCAACCAACTTTCGACATACAAACCAAGATCATAGTGATTCAACACAACACATCCTCCGTTACAACATTTCATAAGTAGCATTCGGATTACATCCATCAGAGTTGAAATAGAATATTACAAACCAAGTTTGAGTGTGCGGAAGCAACATAGTTTGGCACAAAACATCATAGTTTTCAATTACATTGCCAAGGCTGAGTCATGTCCCACAAAAGCATTATCAGGTACGAGAACTAGTAGAGACTGTGCCCAACGGTCTAGTCTTCATCCCTAGCTGGGAGAAGGCAGTACTTGCAGCAACCAAAGTAGAACTGGTCATCTGCAACAGGTGGGAGATAAACCTTGAGTACGAGAAGGTACTCAGCTAGACTTACCCATCAAAACCAGAAATAAAAGACACCAAGGATCATATAAGGCTTTTCAGGTGGGCTAGCTTGACATAGTTGCATAAAAGAGCTTATGATTATAGTAACCAATTTAAACTTAGCATCAAGCTTATCATTATTTACCTGTCCACTAGATTAGCACCTGTACTAGAGCACTCACTTATTAGGAGCAAACAATATTAACCATAGCAGGTATCATAAGGCTGTCATCATCATATCCTCATTTCCGAACCATTAAGTTATTAAGTGTATCTACATTGGAGATAAGCCCGTCAAGTTCTCACTAACCGGGAGAGACGGCAACTCAAATCGAATTACAACTCAGCTGAGGGGGTATTCCTAACTCTCACCCTGGCATACTTAGCAAGGGTAGCTGTGGGTTACCTTTGGTACAACTCAGGAACCAAATTCGTGGGTTCGATCAGCGCCAACGCTCTCAGGGATTACCCTTCTGCCAGGATGATCAGGACTTTTAAATCACCTGCCCTTGGACTCACGCCTATGGCTCCCTTCCGAGG
>NW_027097422.1:30634-60000 GCF_019320115.1 Miscanthus floridulus
TACGGCTGCACCTCGAGCTGCTCCTCGGGCTCCTCAGGTATGATGACTGGGTTCTCGGTTTGCGATCCTGTATGATGCAATGTGCGTAAGTGCTTATGCAATCGGTGCATCGGATGAGATGAATACAATGGATATGCTTGAATGCAAGGTAGTCAACATAATCCAAGAACATATACTACAAGCACATGTCATCTACTGCATTCTCTTCTACTACTAATATGCTAAGTCAACACATCTTATTAAATGCTTCAAAGATACACCAAAGCTTCACTAATTTCTTAATCACACATAAAGCAACACTTGATTAAACCCTAATTAATAATAGGTTTGAATAACAACATCTATTTTTATAGCTTAGAAAAATCTTAGAAATTTACCATAGCACAGTACTACCCTAAGTAATCTACCATCAGATTTTTATGGTATTTGAATGAGTGGATTAGCCTACACAAAAATAATAAGATATGGCATGATCATGAACATGAAAATACTTTGTACTATGAAAAGTGTCAAACACTAGATGAAATATTTTTCCTATGTTCTACACAACAAATAATCACTGTATAAAAATTTTCACATGCATGTTTTATACAAATTTTGCCCTCGAGCAAAAATAACAAAAATCAGCCATTAAAGGCACTTGAACTACACCTCATAATTTTTCTACAGTATATGCATGACACATATTTTTCCTAGGAAGTACATTACACAAGAAGAGTAACAAACTTGGAATCATATTTTTTTTGATACATATAGGATTTACTAACCATTTTACAAGATATCAGCATTATCAAGAATTAATTAAAGCTCTACAGAAAAGTATCTCAAAAATGACATGCAATATTTTTATCATGTAGATCTGGTGACAAGGAACCTAGCAAAATTTGTTTCAATAGATTTGGAGCAAATTTGAGTATACAAACATTTTCCAAAGAATTTCTCTTTCCAAATAATAAAAGAAAACTGAAAACGAAATTTTCCTATTACTACTGGGCCGGCCCGTGGAAAACAACTGGCCCACGGCCACACTCGGCTTGCGCAGACCGAGCGAAGGGGAGGGCGGCGGCCTGGCTCGGGGCTTCGGCCCAAGCCAGCCTGGCCTAGCTCGGTCGGGCAAGGGAGCCACGCCACTACGGCTGGGCCCTGTGGGTCATTGACCGAGAGCAGGGGAGACGGCACGCGACGGCGCGGCGATAGTCGAGCTCGCCGACGATGGCTCCCCCGGCGAAACCGACGGCACCTACACGATCTACATGACGAGCCGCGTCGAATGGTGCTACCGGCGAGACCTAAGACCTAGCGGAGGGGGCTCATCGTCGGTGATGGTGGCACGGCAGCGCTCCGGCGCGAGACGTCGGCGACAGCAAGCCATGACTGACTCAACCGAGCTTGGCATGAGCTACCGGGGGCTGCTACGGTGCTACCCAAGCAAGAATAGGGGGACGAGAAGCCTTGGTGGCAGTTGGCCGCGTAGAGCTCCAACTCCAGCGAGACTCCATCATGGCGGGCGGTGGAGGAAACGACCAATGTGCCCTTACCAAGACCCAATCGGTGCAGCCAAGGGGTGGAGGAGGTAGAGGAGGACACGGCGAAGCTGCTGACCGACTGGTAGTCGCGTTTTTGCGGCGGCGAGCGATCTAGGCTACGGCGGAGCTACTCGGCACGGCTGCGGCTGCTGCGGTCGCTGCGGAGATGAAGGAAGGAGACAAAGGAAAAGAAAAATGGACGGGCGAGCGGGTCTGGCAGGCGCGCGAGGGCTTAAGGTGTGGCCAGCGGTGCCAGGACGGCCGTGGTGCGTGGCCTGCGCGGTCAGGCGACCGGCGACACACGGCATACACGTGGCAGTGATGTTCTAAAATGGTCGGCACTATAGCTGCCGATTCAGCTAACCAACTGCGACTGACAGCGAGTTTTCACCAGCCATTAACTCCTAAACCGTTGATCGTTAGCGAGAGAAATCAAAATGAAAGCTGTACACCTACATACCAGCTACAAAACTCATTTAGTGATCAAGGTCTAATTCGCAAAGGACAGAGAATAAAATCAGGCCAAAGTCGAGTTCATGAAACTGAAAACTCTTTTTTTGTACTTAGAAAATTTCTAAGTGTTGAACCCAACCCAAATTCTGACTTGTGGGCCCTTTTTGAGCATGTTGTGCATATTTTCATAACTTGGTTTCTAAATAAAGTTTGTTCCTTATAAAATTTGCTGCAACTTTATTTTAGGTTGCTCAGACATGCATAGACTCTAAGTTGTACTTTTTAAACAGTCAAACCAAAGAGTCCAGGAGTCAAAACTAGTCAAACCATGACTTGAAAACTTAATTAGGCAAAATGATCAACATTAATAGTGTTCCTAATGACCTTCTAAGTATAGCTAAGTTGTTTAAAAATATATTTAGCCATACCACACGTTGGTCACACAAGAATCAAGCACTGAATGCACTGAAACAATGAAAAACAATTGAAATGTTACTTTTGTTTCGTAGCCATGTTTCACACGTTTCATGATCTTGTTGCATCGTACTAACTAACTATGTTCCACAAAAGTGAGTTGCACATGTTGCACTTGGGTGCTGCACACTATTCGCTCCATAAAAACAACACTCATGAAATATACAATATGTTGAAATGTTTCGATAACATGTTTCATGTGTTATAAGCTCATGAATGGATGAATGATGCTCATGTTCATGAAATGCAAGTGCAATTATGCAAGCCTAACACCAGGGGTGTTATAGCAGAGGTGACTAGATGAGGCCCTATGAGGACCGGACATGTCCGATCAGTTGCTCGACAATAGCAGGCGTCAGCAGCAGTGACCGGACGCTGAGCGAGGCAGTGACCGGACACACAAACTTCACTATTCATCATCGCGGCAACAACTCAGTGAGGACCGAACACAGCGGCACTGGATGACTGGATGCACAAAGTGTAGTGTCAGATAATGTCCAGAGAGGTTCCAGAGCGGCGTAAATGTGACCAGATGCGTCCAGTCGATGATGACCAGACTCGGCAGTGCCTTAGATCTCTACGCGCGCTCAACGGTTAGGACGACCAGACGCTTTCGATTAGGACGATAGCAGCGTCCGGTCAGTAGCAGAAAGCTGGGTTTTGCCCCCAACGGCTACTTTTTCCATGGGACTTATACATAGACCCCCAATCGAGCATTTGAGGTATGAAGAGCTGAGGAAACATACCAAGGGTATTGATATACTATTTTAGTGATCTCCACTTGCATAGTTCTTAATGATTCATTAGGTGATTAGTGTAGGTGCTTTGTGAAGTGCTTAGGTTGATTAGACCACCGCTTATGTGCTTGCTCTAGGTTTAGGCCTAGTGTTTAGTGAGGTTTGCACACCTCTTATCACTTGGTGCTTGCGCGCACCATTGTTGTACATTAGAGGGCTTGTAGTCTTGTGAGATCACACCAACCGCGTTTGTGGTGTGGCTGCCACCATATACCAAAGGAAACAAGGCCCGCGGTGGTTTGGTTAGAAGCTTGATAGTGAAAACGACAGAGAGCATCCGGAAAGGCTTGCCGAAAGGCACGTCAGAGACCTACTTGCGCGTGGGGAAGGCTCGAGGCTATCCACGGAGTTACTCGACTGGGAGCTTGGCCCTTGCGAGGGATTCCTTGTGAGGGGCTCCAATGAGGACTAGGGGAAAGCTTGAACGCTTCTCGATACCTCGGTAAAAATACCAGAGTCATCGACGGGTGTTTGCACCTCTACCTCGTCTTTGCCTTTTGCATTTACATTGCTACCTTGGTTGTGTGCTTTACTTCCCTAACTTAGTTGATAGGCTAGTTGATATGATTGAAACCTAGATTGCATCACTCTTTTGCGGTAGAGATAGCAACACACCTAGCAAAACCATAGTTGCACATTTAGATAGATTACTTTCCTGCATAGGTTTTGACTAGGTCAAATTAAAGGTCTTAGTTAGAAGTAGAATTTTAAGTTGCCTAATTCACCCCCCTCCCCTCTTAGGTGTCACGGTCCCTTACAAGTGGTATCAAAGCAGGTTGGCTCAATTTGAACATTTAGCTTCACCGCCATTGAGTCGACGCTATTTAGAGTGGTTGGGATAGATACCTCTAGGCCTCCGCACTTTAATGGCACTAACTTCCCCTACTATAAAGCTAGAATAGCTTGTCACCTTGAGGCGGTAGATTTGGATGTTTGGAGAGTGACTCGTGATGAAATGAAACCCATTAAGAATCCCGATAAACCCACAAAGAGTGAAGAAAAAGAAATCCATTTCAATGTTAGAGCTAAAAATTGCTTGTTTGAATCTTTTAGCATATATGTGTTTAACCAAGTGTTCACTTTAAATACGGCACATGAAATTTGGTTAAAACTCCAAGAGCTCCATGACGGCACAACTAATGTCCATGAGCAAAAACATTGTCTAGCTAAACAAAATTATGATTCCTTTAAAATGAATGATGATGAGCTTGTTCGTGATATGTATTCTTGTTTAAATCTAATTATCAATGAGCTCCATTCAATAAGATTAATGAAGCTAGATGATGCGGACATCGTGAGAAAGATCATCTTCGTGCTACCATAAAAGAAATATGCAAGCATCATCACCATCCTTCATAACATGAAGGACTTGAGCACCATGACCCCGCCCATAGTCATTGGCAAGATAGTGACATTTGAAATATCACAGAAGATGGTCAAGAAGAAGACTCGTCATCAAGCAAAGGTAAAACTCTTGCATGTAGTGAGAAAAAGAAGATGAAGGGCAAGCAAGTTGAGACAAGCTCAAGCTAAAACTCCTCAAGTGAAGAAGAAGATGAGGATGATGATGATGAAGAATCAAGTAATGATGATCAATCTTTCTCCTCCACCTCTGACCTTGATGAAAAATCAATCAAACTTATCAACAAGGTGGAAAGGATGATCCAAAGGCTCAATGTCAAGGGTGTGCCCATCTAAATTCAAGATTTTATTTTCACCAATCAAATAAATGAGCAAAGGAAGAAAGGATGTTATGGATACGGTGAGTTGGGGCACTTTGTGAAAGTTTATCCAAACATGCCTACACCCAAGGCAAAAAAGAAGATGTGCAAGGATAAATCCCTCATATCAATAAGATCATGGGATGATTCTTCAAGTGAAGAAGAAAGACCATCACAAGAGGCGAGGGTACAAGCACTCATCATCAAACACTTCACGAGTGTGCCTTATGGCACGAGGTAATAAAAAGTCTATCCCTAGTGATAGTGACAATAATAGTGATAGTGATGATGAGCTACCTTCTTATGAGCAACTTGTGCAACAAAATCTTAAATATGCAAAAAGTTGCACTAGTCAATAAAATAAGTTAAAAATGTTGCAACAAAAGCTAGATAGCTCACAAGAAACATATAAAACCTTTCTCGAACAATATGAGACATTTGCTAATCTCAATATTGAACTATCTACTAAAATTGAGCAACTTGAGGCTAGTGCAACAACAAATGCATGCACAATCAATGATGAGCAACTTGTAAAGAAAAATGAAAAATTAAAAAAAAAGTTAGCTAGCTCATAAGATGCTTATAAAAGTTTGCTTGCTAAAATGGAAACCATGTGCAAACATTGTGATGAACTAATAAAGTTGCTAATCTTGAAGCTGTCGGTACAACCCTCCCCAAGGCACCTAAAAGGAAAAGTTCTATCTTTGACATGGCTAAAAAGGATGCTTCTACTTCTTGCAATGATTTATGTTTAGACTCACCCTTGTGCAACCAAGTTTATATTGAGAAGGTTATTGTAGATACATGCACACAAGAGGTCGCAATAGAGAATGAGCAACTCAAGCAAGAAGTGGCTCACCTTACCAAGGACTTGACTCAAATAAAAGGCAAAACGGAGCAAGCCCAACATCATCAAGATAACACCGTTAAGGGAGTGAAGAAGCTTGATGAAGGACAAACTATGGTTTGCTACGTGTGCTACAAGGAAGGCCACAAGTCCTATGAGTGTAAGGTGAAGAATGGGGGAGGAGCTAAGAAGAAAGAGGAAAACAAAAAGGAAACAAGCAAGGTCTCCAACACCTACACCAACAAGGTGGATAAAAAGACCTCCACACCTTATCTCTTGAAGAAGAAGAAAAATGATAAGGTGGTGGCCATCAAGATGAACAAGCAGGCCAACAATGGGGCTAAACGCATTTGGGTGTCAAAGGACATCGTTTCCAATATGAAGAGCACCAAGAAGGTTTGGATACCGAAAGAGAAGTGAGAAGTCCAATGAACTTCAGGGAATTTGGAGACTTGGCAAAGTATGGGTGCATTTCATGGGGTGCATCATTATGGACAAGGTAATTGCCAAGTGGGTTAGTGAATACTATGGACCCAAATTCCCCTTCCCATATTATGTAACTATATTTAATTTCTTGCGGTTTCAATTAGCATCCAGTTCCTTTTCATGCCTAGGTTTGCATTTGCATGTTTAATCTTTTGTCTTGCATACACTAGGTATATCTTATGATAGGCTTGCTCGGTTTTACTCTTAACCCTTGGAGCAAAACCTACATGGTTTAAATTGTTTAGGAGCACGACACATAGCTTGTTTTATAATTATTCATCTAATATGTGCAAAAGTCCAAATTGTAGATAACTTCCCCCGAATATCACTTTCGAAAATGATTCTCACATTCATGTGATGTCATCTTTGAAGTGGTATTTTTTATTCTAAAATCAATGTGCATGTCTCCTACAAGTATTCCATACTTGTGTGCACAAAATTAGGGAGATGTTATTCTACAAGTTGGATGCTTTAAGACTAACACATTTTCAAGCTTATCATGTGTGTAGTAGTCTCATTGCAAGGAAAATAGAGTCCCCGGAGTTAAGCATCATACTTCAAATATCCACCACCTACTGCAAGTGGTATAAATTAAATTAGTTTCCACATGTGGTATTTCTAAACCGATATCATCATATTGATTTCACTTTGGTATTTATATACTTTCTTCATGCATTATATAGATTAATCTCCCTTGAGCATTAATTTGTTAATTATGCATAAACTACATTCTCCATCATATGTATGCATATATTTAGGGGGAGCTTAGTCTATGCAATGTGAGAGTCAAATTTTGTGACCTATTCCACTCCACATATAAAGGATCACAAAGTTTGACCCTCCCTTGTGCTGCTAATGTCTTCCTTTTCAGTGTTTGATTCCAAAGGGGGAGAATTTGTAGGACTAAAAGAAAGGCCGATCATAATAATTTACAAGTGGTAATGGTCTGAGAAAGGGAGAATAGTGGATTATGGAGTTAGGGGTAGGCTTAAATCCATAATGCCACATGGGACATTTGCAAGGGCAAGATAAGTTTCCAAAGATATTTACATGTGGTATCTTTTAGCATCATATAACCTTGGCCTTTGCATTGCATCCTAGCAAGTAAATAGTTTTAAATTCCAAATTTTTTATTATTTGCTTGCTTTTGTCGTGTTGTCATCAATCACCAAAAGAGGGAGATTGTATGGAAAATGGACCCTAGGCCCATTTACTTTGAATTTTGGTGTTTTATGACCAACACAACCAAATTGGATTAATAAATTTGCAAGTAATTGTTTTGTAGTTCAATAAGGTGCAAGACATGACTTAGACGAAGGCGACATGATAATCCCACGATCAACATCATAAGCAAGACCTTAGAAGCACAAGAAAAGACCCAAGATATCAAGCAAAGTCTAAGCACGAAGATAGGAACCAAGCCGGACGTAAGATCGCGAAGAAACGAGCTTGGCAGAGGTGACCGGACGCGGCCCTATGAGGACTAGACACGTCCGATCAGTTGCTCGGCAACAGCAGGCGTCAGCAGCAGTGATCGGATGCTAAGCAAGGCAGTGACCGGACACACGGACTTCACTGTTTATCATCGCATCACAACTCAGTGAGGATCGGACGCAGCAGCACTGGATGACCAGACACACAAAGTGCAGTGTCCGATCATGTCCAGAGAGGTTCTAGAGCGGCGCAAATATGACCGGACACGTTCGGTCGATGATGATCGGACTCGGCAGTGCGTCCGATCTCTACGCGCGTGCTCAACGGTCGGGATGACCAGACGCGTCTGGTCAGGACGACAGCAGCGTCCGGTCAGTAGCAGAAAGCTAGGTTTCGCCCCCAACGACTACTTTTTTCATGGGACTTATAAATAGACCCCCAATAGGCCATTTGAGGTGTGAAGAGCTGAGGAAACATACCAAGGGTGCTGATACACCATTTTAGTGATCTCCACTTGCATAATACTTAGTGATTCATTATGTAATTAGCGTAGATGCTTTGCGAAGTGCTTAGGTTGATTAGACCACCGCTTATAAACTTGCTCTAGGTTTAAGCCTAGTGTTTAGTGAGGTTTGCACATCTATTATCACTTGGTGCTTGCGCGCACCATTGTTGTACATCGGAGGGGCGTGTAGTCTTGCGAGATCACACCAACCGCGTTTGTGGTGTGGCCGCCACCGTATACCGAAGGAAACAAGGACCGCGGTGATTCGCCCGGAAGCTTGATAGTGAAGACGGCGGAGAGCATCCGGAAGAGGCTTGCAGGAAGGCACGTCGGAGACCCACTTGCGCGTGGGAAAGGTCCGAGGCTATCAATGGAGTTACTCGACCGGAAGCTTGGCCCTTGCGAGCGATTCCTTGCCAGGGGCTCCAACGAGAATTAGGGGAAAGCTTGAGCGCTTCTTGATACCTCGGTAAAAATACCGGAGTCATCGACGAGAGTTTGCACCTCTACCTCATCTTTACCTTCCGCATTTACATTGCTACCTTGGTTGTGTGCTTTACTTCCCTAGTTTAGTTGATAGGCTAGTTGATAGGATTGGAACATAGGTTGCATCAGTCTTTTGCGGTAGAGATAGCAACACACCTAGCAAAACCATAGTTGCATATTGAGAGAGATTACTTTCCTGCATAGGTTTTAACTAGGTAAAATTAGAGGCCTTAGTTAGAAGTGGAATGTTAAGTTACCTAATTCACCTCCCTTTTAGACGTCACGGTCCCTTACACTCATTTTATTTCTTATTGCCTGCTCGCTATGCTAGCAATTCTATTTGTTCCGTTAATCTTTATTTAGTGAAAACAAGTTAAAATAAGTTGTATTTAAGTTGTTGTTCACCAAACAAAAAGTTCAAGATTTTGTTATTCATAATTTCATTTATATGGTTTTATAAGTAAAATACATTTTCTTGTTAACCAGAATGTAGTCTACTAGCCAGATGCATGTAGTCATAAAGTGGTTTTGATTCATCAAAAAAAAAAAAGATTCTGGATCCTACGAGAATACGTATCTTTAACCAAAAACATCATAAATGTATTTTGTTATGTTAGACGTATCAAAATACATGTTTCAGTCGATGGTATAAAATATTTGGATAGAATGGATAGAAAATTTTCCATGGTATGAGGTCCAGTGCTTATGGGTGTTTTTGCATTTTCTGAGAGCTTTTCATCTACCAAAGCTTGATGGTATAAAGTACTTGGATAGAAAAGCTTGATGGTATAAAGTACGGATACGAAAATTTCCATCGTATGCTGTGTGTTTTAACTTTGTCAAAGTTTTTCAGAAACAATAAAAAACACATGATTCATCTCATTATCATTTGTCCAAGTCCAATACTGTAACGCCATGACGGCTAAGGATTACTCTATACGTTGAATGAACCATACCTGCTAATTAACTCTCTTACATTTTCGTCCTCGCCTCGCGCAAAACGATCGATTCGAAGTTAACAACTTCCTAGGTCCGGCCTTTTAAGTTGGCTCAGCTCTCCTCGAACATACAGTATGTACTAAACTTTGCTGCTACACCGCTTTTCCGCATGGCTGCAGTACCCCCAGGCTACAGTGTCGCGAATTCGGTCCAGCCTAACTGGCCCAATGGGCCGGGTCTCACATCCACCCACCCTCAAAGGATTCGACGTCCTCGTCGAACGCTGAACCAAGCTATCTAGTAGGACAAATGTCCAGAACCGAATCTCTTGGCCACGTTCGTATTTTCAGTTCCCGGACTGCTAATTAACTCTCTTGCGCTTTCGTCCTCGCTTCGCGCAAAAGGATCGATCCAGAGTTAATAGCCTCCCAGGTCCATCCTTTTAAGCTGACTCAGCTCTCCCAATTTCCAGCGTGACTAAACTTCGATGCTACAGCACCCCTGAAGCTACAGTGTCACAAATTCGGTCCGCCCCAACTGGTCAATGGGCTGGGTCTCACCAATACTTAGAACGACCCTAAATCCAATAGATTGTTGCCCCAACTTGCCAAAACTTGCCACAGAAATTTGGTCGCCTATTTAGATTGCTACTGCAACTCGCGACCCCGTGTCATGTACCCGCCTATCTTTTTTCTCGAACGTGCCGTGTAGCACGTATTTCATTAAGAGGAAGTAGACAACACCAAATCAAATAACAAACGGCTCAACACTAGGTAACCAAAGGTTTCCTAGGCGAGGAGAAGGAAGAAAAAACAGAAGCGAAAAAAACTAAAGAAATCTACGACGAAGCCCGGCTACTACCACAAGAGGGACTAAAAGCAACAACGGGCTGAGCGACAGCGAGCTAGTAAACTAGGCCATGGGCAATGATTGAACGACCTAGGGCGGGTACCCAGAGGTAGGCTAAACCTCAAGATCAACCCCCTCCACCAGTTGGATGCCCGCAATTGCGCAGCCTGTCGGGAAGAGCCTCCTGATTGCCTCGCGCTTGGACTCCGAGAGAGGCCCGCTGAATAGGGCCATGTACTCATCGAAATCGCCCTCCGCATCGGCCTGCGGCTCCTGATCCTGCTGGCGGACTCCCCATTTTGCCATCAACACGTTCTGGGCTTGCACGGTCGGGTTGGAGGTTCTACATCTGCTCTTGGCCGCAAGCCTTCCGCTACGATGTGGCGGTGAGAATGTGCATTCAACCACACGACGCCTCCTAGGAACACGGAGACGTGGAGGTTCGACCAAGATCGGCTCTGTGATGGTAGAGCAAAGCTGCGACTGAAGATACTGCGAGATTGCACCTGGTGACACCAGAGCTGGCGCCACAGCCGCCGCCGCACCCATGGGCGACAAGGCCACAGGCTAGGAAGGAACTCTGGACGACGTCCTCGCGTGGTCCGAGTGCTCCTCGTGCGAAGAAGGGGCTGAGCGAGATGGGCCAACGAGCTCCACATTGACGCAGCCGCCCCCCAATCGGGTGAAACATCCTCCAGATGTGCCCGCCCAGATGCTTCCCCAAGCTTGGGTCTCCCTGGGCGTCCGCAATGTGTCAGCAGGGACACATCAGGTGGTGGAGGTTGAGTGTTATGGCCTTCATCCTCAGTCGATGACCCACAGCTGGGCCTCAACAGCTCAACTCCATAGCTTCCGAATCCGGCACAAACGTCTGTGGCCAGTTCGTACCCGCCTATCTTGTGTCTCGTCTCCTGCGAACCTCAAGCCACATGGATCTCCACGAGCACTCCAATCCATTAATCCTTTCCTCATAAAAAAAAAACAAAACAAAAAAGAATCATTCTTTGTGCAAACCCTAATAATAACTAACACTAGCAGAGTACTGATCCCATGGAGCCACGAGCACATGCATGCATTTGGTGTGGTCTAAGCCTAAGACCGGCCAGGCTCTCCCCCAACCATGATTAATTAACCAATAATTGCGGCCATGACCATCTGCTTGCGCCTCCCCTTCTTCAATCATAATTCTTAAGCATCTCCCTTGACGAGCCATCCGTACGTCGGCCATGGCCGATAGGCGACAGCTCGCACGGCTGCACTGCACGTCTGCACGGCCGGTCTTCGTGGTCAGGCCTGGCCGGTGGGTGGTGACCGGTGACCACCACGACGACGAGGACACGCCGGCGCCGGCGCCGGCACTCTCACCAGTCGCCCGAGGCGCCGCGTGACCCTGTGGCTGGCCACGGGCCGGTACAGTACCAACCCGTACGCGCAGCGCGAGATGCCGCGCCGGCCCTGGACCACGGCGGCGGCCACACGAGAGGCCACAGGGTTCCGCGCCCGGGCACGATCCCAACCGACTGGCGGGCGGGTTCTTTTTACGCGCGCTCTTTAGCCCCTGACAGGTGGGCCAAGGATAGTGCGGCCGGCAGGCTTCAGCCGCTGACAGGTGGCGTCCGCTGCAGGTGGGACCACCGTGTCATTGAGGTCCCAGGCGGACGACCGCAGCGAGCCAAACGGTGGCGTGGAGGGGTTTTGATTTTTGAAAAATGAAAACAGGATGGCCACGGCCCACGGGCCCCTACAGGCTACACGTATGCCCGGGGCCCAGTCTCTGACGCGGTGGGCCCGGGACCGTCAGCCTTAACACCCCCTCCCTCCGTTTCTTTCTCTCTCCTACCACCACCACCCTATGCTATGCTCTGATGATCTGATCTCCCCCCGATTCTCGGCCCTCGCTCTCTCCTCGCTGCGCGCAGAGCAGCGGCTGCCCACCGAAAGCAACCACAGTCACGTCGCCATCGCCAGCGCCACCACAAAAACGCATCGCACGCAGAACCCCTCGCACTCCTACTCCCTCCCTGCCTCCGTCCCTCCTTGGTGGTGCCCGTCACATGAACATGGGCATGGAGCAGCAGCAGAAGCATTTGCGCCGGTGCTAGCTGCGACGTGAGCTCGTAGCGGCCAGTGGCAAGGACTTGTTGGCCCGCCCGGGTTCGCTGTTGCCGGAAAGGCGGTGGCTTTGGAGCAAGAAAGCGACGGTTGCGAAAGGTTCTTGCGGATTCGCGCTCGGGAATGGCAGCGAGGGCGGCTGCGGTGTCGGCGGCGGCGACGGCGGCGGTGCTGCTTATTGCGGCTGCGGTGTCGGCGTCGGCAGCGGCGGGAGGAGGGGACGGGGATGGGGACGGCCAGGCGCTGATGGCGGTCAAGGCGGGGTTCGGGAACGCGGCCAACGCGCTGGCGGACTGGGACGGCGGCCGCGACCACTGCACCTGGCGCGGCGTCGCCTGCGACGCCGCCTCCTTCGCCGTCGTCGGCCTGTGCGTGCGCTCTCCTCGACCTCTCCTCCTCCTCCTCCCGTGCTCTTGGAATCTTCTCGCCCCGCTTCCTGCATTTATTGCTCCGATTGGCTTCTTGCCATTATCCGCTTGATCGTTTCGGTGGCTTACAAGGCGTCTGATGCTGTTTGGTTGCGAGAGAAACGCTGTATCGTAGCTGATAAGCATGTTATGGTGATGTCTTTCCTGCGTTCTTGATCAGGAGGAAACACTGTTTTTGGGGGGAACAAGGAGCAGATGACACCTTGCCGCAGTTGTTCTTTCTTTTTCGCCATCGGAGCATGTTTCGGCCATTGAAGTTTTGTTCTCAAGACACTCCTTTGCCGTAGTACACCTTATGGCGCCGTTGGCTTTGCTGAAAAAACATGCCGAAAGATTGTTTTGGCTGATCGATTGAGAGGAAAATATTGTTCGGGTGAAAAAGAAATTGAGAAGTACAGATTATATCCGTACGGTGCTCTGTTTTTGTTGCTCATTTTGTCGGGGGAGAAGTAAAGGGTCGTTTTTTTTATTTGTTTGCTGAAAGAAAAGAAGAATCTTCTGATGAGATTGTTTGCTGTGGGAAAAAACAGGAACCTGTCAAATCTAAACCTCGGAGGGGAGATCTCGCCGGCTATAGGGCAGCTCAAGAGCCTACAGTTCGCGTAAGTGGGATGACTCGGAGAAACGTACAATTTCCTGCATCCGCCTGAGATTTTGTGCATTTGACTATACTCCTACCTGCATCTCTGTTTTTTAATCCTCATCTGATTTGACCCTTCGTGCCATGATGTGACACAGTTCTTTAGTACTATTTTATTTACTTTAAGCCGACACATCCTAGATTTAGCTTGCTGATTAGTTTATTTGTGTGCTAATGATTTGCTCGTGCAGGGATCTCAAGCTGAACAAGCTCACAGGCCAAATCCCAGATGAGATTGGGGATTGTGTCTCCTTAAAATATTTGTATGTCCCTAAATCAAGCAAGTCTTCTTTTATTGTGTTACAACCTTTTCGCTGTCGATTAGCCATTTTAAAATTGGTTTCTGTTTTTTCTTGTCTCCGCAGGGATTTGTCTGGAAACTTGCTGTATGGAGACATCCCCTTCTCCATCTCCAAGCTCAAGCAGCTTGAGGACCTGTAAGCTCTAGCTCTCTCTATTCCTGTTTCCTGACTGCATTTTACCAAGAGCTATGACTTTTAAGATATGGTCACTTTTGCACCCACCTATACTTGGGTATGTTACTGGTTACAGTAAAAATGGGAGGCAGTCGCATATGCTGCAGTCATGATTATAACTTGTGATGCAGACATTTGTTATGGTGCTAGAAATTTGCTTGTCTGTGTTTTGTGTCTTGCTAGTTGCTACCTACTCTTTCTAGTGCTTTTGTATTGCTGGTTTTTGTGACATTTTTCTCTCCTTTTTTGACAGGATTTTGAAGAACAACCAACTCACGGGACCCATCCCTTCCACATTGTCCCAGATTCCAAATCTCAAGACCTTGTGAGCTTCCTAGGACCTTTCTCTATCCGTGACCCTTTTACTTCTTTTGTGATTGCTGGACACATTTGGTGATTTATGTTCTGTTTGTTTCACCTACTTTTTTGTGCTTTAGTGCGCACACCAAAGGAATTTCCTTTTGTGTACATTTTTGCCAGTGCGACTTATTATGCTGTCTTGGTAATGAAATGTTCGTTTGTCCCTTTGTAATAGGGATCTGGCACAGAACAAGCTTACCGGCGACATCCCCAGGCTCATCTACTGGAATGAAGTACTGCAATACCTGTAAGAGCTCTACATCATTTTGTTTTGCCCACTGTAGAAGATGTTTCCAGGTGATAACATTTCTGTTATCTTGATCCTCAGAGGCTTGAGGGGTAACTCACTGACCGGAACTTTGTCACCTGATATGTGCCAACTGACTGGCCTGTGGTACTTGTAAGTTTACTGCTCTGCTCCATTGCATGTCCTGATGCATAAGCTGCAGCTTGATCTTATTGACATTGGTTGCCTTCCATATATACAGTGATGTTAGGGGGAACAATCTCACAGGAACAATTCCCGAGGGCATAGGGAACTGCACTAGCTTTGAGATTCTGTATGTTGGTTCTGGCAATTATGTTGGTGTTTTGGTTCTCCCAAGTTTAGGATGCTATGATGCGAATCTTCCTTTGTATTTGGCTTGCAGGGATATTTCATACAACCAAATCTCTGGAGAAATACCTTACAACATAGGTTACCTTCAAGTAGCCACACTGTAAGTCTTCCTGATGTCTTCAAATCTTCTATACTTCAGCAGTTCAGCAGACTTATGTCCTCATATATATGTACCACGCAATCCTTCGGTTTGATCCTTGCATTGTTGTTTTACAGGTCACTTCAAGGAAATAGACTGGTTGGCAAAATCCCAGAAGTGATTGGCCTCATGCAGGCTCTTGCTGTCCTGTGAGTACAAAAAACTCACACTTGAATCCATGCTTATTGGTTTCTTTATCTTTACTAGCCCATAATGAGTTCTTTTTTTTTCTAAAATTGTTTCTCAGAGACCTTAGCGAGAATGAACTGGTGGGACCAATTCCTCCGATACTTGGCAACCTGTCCTACACAGGCAAACTGTTAGTATCATCAACAATATTCTTCTTCCCCAAAGCTACCTCCTTTTCTTTTATTAATAGTTTGATCACCACTCGTTCCAGCTATTTACATGGCAACAAACTCACTGGACATATACCACCAGAACTGGGGAACATGAGTAAACTTAGCTACCTGTAAGTTACTCTTAACTAAATAATTTTGTGCTGCTGTTGTCTGTAATCTTAATGAAGGTCAATATTTGTTCCATCCAGGCAGCTGAATGACAATGAACTAGTGGGCACAATCCCAGCTGAGCTTGGCAAACTCACAGAGTTATTTGAATTGTAAGAACCTATCCTGTATGGAAGTATGCAAATTAGTGTCTATTTTGGTCTATGCAATTTCTGATAAGTTCTACATTTCTCTAGGAATCTTGCCAACAACAATCTTGAGGGTCATATTCCTGCAAACATCAGCTCTTGCAGTGCACTGAACAAATTGTAAGTTTGTAAGCATGCATTTGTCACAGTATTCAACAGAACAGCTATATGTTTCTCATACTATCATTTATGTTTTGTTCTCAGCAATGTGTATGGCAATAAACTGAATGGCTCTATCCCTGCTGATTTCCAGAAGTTGGAGAGTTTGACATACCTGTGAGTACATTTGCAGCAGTTTGCTTACAATTGTTGCACTTCACAACGCATTATTATTTCATTGTACCAGACCCTGACATGTAATTGAATTTCTTAAAAAAAATTACAGGAACCTTTCTTCAAACAATTTCAAAGGCCAGATTCCCTCTGAGCTTGGTCACATAGTCAACTTGGACACACTGTAAGGAGATCCATTTTATCGGTTACCTAGTGATATGAATTCTGAGTTACGTGTGAAGTTGCAGGCTTGCAGCGACTTCATTTTGATAACTACCTTCTTCCTTCATTGTGGCACAGAGATCTTTCCTACAATGAATTCTCTGGACCAGTCCCTCCTACCATTGGTGATCTCGAGCATCTTCTTGAATTGTATGTCGAGATCAACCTTTTAGAATTCTTATTATCTATGTGGATTGTTGCATAATGTCCACAACCGTTCATGCAGGAATTTGAGTAAAAACCATCTTACTGGATCTGTGCCTGCTGAATTTGGAAACTTGAGAAGTGTCCAAGTAATGTAAGTGAACATCCTTTGTGACGTGCTCTAGTAATCATGCAAACATATGATTCATCTGAACTATTCTTTAAATGTACAGTGACATCTCCAGCAACAACTTGTCTGGTTATCTCCCTGAAGAACTTGGACAGCTGCAAAACCTTGATAGCTTGTGAGTTCTCCTTCGTGGTACTATTATGTTGAATTTCTACTGCATACTGCATTAGAATTCTACTAAACTGTGATTTTATTGCACAGGATTCTTAACAACAACAATTTGGTTGGGGAGATCCCTGCTCAACTGGCTAACTGCTTCAGCTTAATTACCTTGTATGTTTTTTGTGCTAACTTTGTCCTAACAGCATGGTTAATTAATTCCCCAGCATTAAGACATGTGTTATTTTCATTTCAGAAATTTATCATACAACAACTTTACTGGACATGTCCCATCGGCAAAAAACTTCTCAAAGTTCCCAATGGAAAGGTATAAACAAATGGCTCTCTCTGTGGTGTTTGATATTCCTTATTGAATCATAGTTTCTAATAGGAACCCATATCTAAATGCAGCTTCGTGGGTAATCCGATGCTCCATGTGTACTGCCAAGACTCCAGCTGTGGACATTCTCACGGAACAAAAGGTACCAAACAAGTCCTGTGCAGCCACTGGTCTATTTATGTCTAAGTTCTAACTCAAGCTTTTATATAACTTTTACTCCAGTTAATATCTCTCGGACGGCGGTTGCTTGCATTATCTTAGGCTTCATCATATTACTCTGCATTATGCTGCTGGCAATATACAAAACCAATCATCCACAGCCACATGAGAAAGGATCTGACAAGCCAGTGCAAGGTTTGTGCATATGCCAGTCACCCCCTGAATAGCAATATACTATTCCAGAGCCATGTCCAAATATGTTAAGTTGTTAACACTCATCTATTACTTTTCTTGATCATATTTCAGGAAACCCAAAGCTAGTAGTTCTTCAAATGGACATGGCTGTCCATACCTATGAAGAAATTATGAGGTTGACTGAGAATTTGAGCGAGAAATACATCATTGGTTATGGGGCATCAAGTACTGTGTACAAATGTTATCTCAAGAGCAGCAAGGCCATCGCTGTCAAACGGCTTTACAGTCAGTATAACCACAGCCTCCGTGAGTTTGAGACAGAACTGGAGACGATCGGTAGCATCCGACACAGGAATCTCGTCAGCCTTCATGGCTTCTCACTCTCCCCTCATGGAAACCTGCTTTTCTACGATTACATGGAAAATGGTTCCCTGTGGGATCTTCTTCATGGTTAGGATTCCTGAGCTTTTATTCTTGTTGCTTCCTTCCATGCACTTTTTTGCAGCTCTGCCTCATTCAACGCATCTCTTGACTCCGATAACCCACGGTCATTTTCAGGTCCATCAAAGAAGGTGAAGCTTGATTGGGACACAAGGCTGAAGATTGCGGTGGGTGCTGCGCAAGGACTGGCCTATCTCCACCATGATTGCAACCCTCGCATAATCCACAGGGATGTCAAGTCCTCAAACATCCTGCTCGACGAGAACTTCGAAGCGCACCTCTCTGATTTCGGCATTGCCAAATGTGTCCCGGCTGCCAAGTCCCATGCCTCCACCTACGTGCTAGGAACCATTGGCTACATTGATCCAGAGTATGCCCGCACGTCGAGGCTCAATGAGAAATCGGATGTCTACAGCTTCGGCATCGTCCTTCTGGAGCTGCTCACCGGGAAGAAGGCTGTAGACAATGAATCCAACTTGCACCAATTGGTAGTCGTCCCCTTACTGAACTCCTTTACCAGATCCTCTTTTAATTGTTTTTATAGATCACATGCCAGTGAATGCTGAACAATGAAAATACTGTGATGCGATGTAGATCTATAATAGTGAAATACTGAAATGGAATGGTTTGCCTTGCATATGAGTGATAATACTATGGCCTCGTTTAGTTGGCGAAATTTTTTTGGGAAATGATACTGTAGTACTTTCGTTGTTATTTGGCGATTAGTGTCCAATCATAGTCTAATTAGGCTTAAAAGATTCGTCTCGTGAATTTCGTCTAAACTGTGTAATTAGTTTTATTTTTTATTTATATTTAATGCTTCGTGCATGCGTCCAAAGATTCGATGTGACGAAGAATCTTGGAAAATTTTGCAAAATTTTGGGAACTAAACGGTACCTATATATGTTTTCTGCATTGCATGTGTAGATACTCTCAAAAGCTGACGACAACACGGTGATGGAGGCTGTGGACTCGGAGGTGTCAGTGACGTGCACGGACATGAACCTGGTCCGGAAGGCCTTCCAGCTGGCCCTGCTGTGCACCAAGCGGCACCCCGTGGACCGGCCGACCATGCACGAGGTGGCGAGGGTGCTGCTCTCCCTGCTGCCGGCGCCGCCTGCTGCCAAGCCTCCCGCGACGAAGGCGGCAGCCGGCGACTACACGCGCTTCCTCGCAACGGCGGCCGACATGAAGCATGTCGGCGTGTCTGACGACATCGGCGACAACAGCTCCTCCGACGAGCAGTGGTTCGTGCGGTTCGGCGAGGTCATATCCAAGCACACACTGTCATGATCCTCCCTCTCGCTCACTCCCCAGAAAATTTTCTCCCAAGTAGAGATCGAAGCAAGGAGGTAGTAAAAGCATAGTAGCACAGTGCAGGAAATAGACGTAGGATTATGAGATCACGGTAGATGGAGACGATCGATGCCACCATTGTTCTTGTGGATGTCGGTTTAGAAGTTGTCCAAAATGGAAGAAGCAGGAGGCAACTCTGCTGCTGCTGCTAGGACGGATTTGCAGTGGTTGGTTCATTGGTTGTCCTTGGTGTAATCACACGGCACGAGGTGTCCCGTGAACGCCATGAATCTGAGCCCATTTATGCGTCCGCGATCCAGCAGAGACCGGACGTGAGTTTCTTGGATCCTGGAAGGAACCGCATTGAATCGAACCATGCAACCTGCATTGGACTGGGTCGTTGTAAATGAAATGCATCGCCGTTTTTTTGGCTGCTATTTATGAGCTGCCCTGCGGCTCCCTTCCCCTGCTGTGTACGTTTCTGTTGTATCAGTGTATGGGTATGGCTGCAACTGAATTTATGCCTGCTTGGCTGGCTCACCGTCCTGCTTGTGCTTGACCTGAGTAGCTGCCAGCACTTCCGGGCGAACTCAGCAAGGGTGAAAACTTTGCACTGAAAGGGTGAACCCTTGGCTGTGTGTTTCTACTCTGCTAGAATCCTTGCTCTGGAGGCCGTGTCGAAGCCCTTTCTGTTACAGTACTACACACAGGCCGGCCGGACCGGCCGTTTCGCGAGTGGTCGAGCTCTGTCTCGTCTGCTAGTCAATGGCAGTTCTGCAACTGCAAGCAACTGTACTCTCGGCCTTCTCCGATTAGACCCATCCATGCGACCTGCCGGCATCCGGCAGACGGGCGCTGCTCGCTTTGAGGTGGAGCATGGAAGGCTTCTGTTAGCAGCAGGTACAGGGGCAGAGCCATGTAGCTGACAGCGCACGCGCCGTGCGTGACGCGTCGACGCGCACAGAGCGCGCCACTGCCTGCCCACTGGCATGTCTCCTGGTCCTGGCGCCAGTCAACTATGGTGACTGCACTGTGCGCCACCGATGCAGCTCACGACGAGGCGGCCCCCGAACAGTGTCACCTCGTGCCGGCATGGAGCGCGACTGGTCGACAGGAGCATCGCGCAGCAGAGCACCAGTGCGCCACAGGAACGAACGCTCGCGCGCGCGCCCGTGAGGCGGCGGCCTGGAACGGAGGCGCGGCCCAATGAGGCAACGAGTCTTAGGAATATCGCAGCGGCCAGCCGACGGGGCGGGGTCCGCGGGCGACGCGACGTGGGGAGTGAGCAGAGCAGGTGTCGGGGGCCGTGATGGGACAAACCGATGTGCGCACTTGACCGGCGACCCAACCCTGGGTGGCTGGGTCCCTGACCCTGAGCCGCACTGCCACCGGGCACGCACGGCGCCGGCTAGCACTGCTCGGCTCGGCTCGACACAACTGTGAACCAGGTCACTAGGAGACCGGGTGCCTATTCGGCTCAGGATTATTTACCACTGACTGGTTTGATATAAGAGAAAAATACTATTTCAACTTATAATTAACGATCATATACGAGCAAGCGAACAGGCTCCGACGTACTCCGGCAGAGATTCCTGCTGCCACCATCGACAGTAACAGCGAAATCTTGCTCCAGTGCACCCGCAAGTTTTGTCTGTAGGCTACGCAGGTGATTTGTCTGTGGCGGTTACCACGCATTGAGATTCGAGAATGAGAAGCACGGCGAAGAACCTCGCCAGGTAATCGCAGCATGTTAGCTTTGCAGGACTGCGCTTTGTTCGTGGCTCCCTCGTGGCAACGGGATGTACCCGTCGGTATCACCGGAACATTCTCTTCCCTGCTACGGAGAATTCATTCCGTCTCCGTCCTCGTTAACTGTCTCGGGTATAGATTTTTGTCCATCCATATCCGATAAACAAGGACACTTGGGGTCGCAGCTTTACAATCGGAGACGTTTCTTCTTCACCCGGATATAAGTGTCGAAGTCTCGGAGATGCCGAGGAGAAGGAGCGAGATTACGAGGAAGACGAGCAAAGGTGGCAGAGAGACCGAATTGAGGAAGCGAGGGACACAAGCGCTCGTGAGACAG
This sequence comes from Miscanthus floridulus, assembly GCF_019320115.1. NCBI lineage: Eukaryota > Viridiplantae > Streptophyta > Magnoliopsida > Poales > Poaceae > Miscanthus > Miscanthus floridulus. The sequence continues at coordinate 52,029 of NW_027097422.1, forward strand.
ACGTGCTTGTGCTGCTGGTGGAGATGATGAGGAAAAATTAAACTAGGGTTCCTAGAACACACAAACTATATATATAATTGTTCAGATTTGAGCAAAAATAACTATGTTGAGCTTCTTTGAACCTAATACTCGCATGACAGCTCAAATAGTCGGGTTCCCCAACGGGTAACGGGGACGGGTAAACAGGGAACGTTCTCGTACCCGCTATACCCGTTGGGGATAGATTCTTACCAATTTAGATGCCCATAGGTAAAGATATGATTCCATCCCCGTCTCCTAATGAACCAGATACCCGTCGAGTATCGGGCCCGTTGCCATCTTGGCCCTCAAGGCGTTAAACCTCCAGGGGGACCGGGAGAGCCGGCCATGCGTGGACTAGGCAGCTCTCCGAGGCCTCAGGCCTCAGCAGTCACCAGTCAGCACCAGCGGCAGGCCGGCAGCACTGCTCACATCGACTGTGATCCAGCCAGGAGATTCCTGGCGCTGGCACTACTGTTGACAGCAGCAACGAAATTTTTGTCCTGAACCGCACAGCGCGATCCTGGGAGCTGAGCTTGGATGCATTTGGAGAACATGGGGGCATGGCGAAGACGAAGAAGAGCACGACCTTGCCAAGGCGATTGCAATATGTTACACTTTGGAGTCGCCGCGGAACGCCGCAGGACTGCAGATACACCGGGTGAGACGCCCCCACAGTGACACTATGCGCTATGGTTTCTCTCTTGCTGTACAAAAAAAGCTTCCCATCACAGCCATGGCTCATTGGCTCCGGGCAGCTGAGAGACAATGGTAAACTGCAGCGGCCCAGCGGCAGCAACTCTATGGCCGCGACGACAAACGGTGCTCCACACCCGGTGACGCCGGACGACGCACCTCAGTGATGGTGCCCTAATGTCAGATAATGTATGGCTTCATCTTGTTATTCAAAACGAAGAGGATGTGAGCTTCCTTCTAGTCTAACTGTCCAAAACACCAAAACAAACGCTCGGCCTGCACACGAGTTTAGGGGGTGCACTGTCAACACGACAACGCAATTATATCAGTGGCGATGCTGATGCAGTAAATATGTACCTTTCTGCCGGTGGAGAGACGTTGAGTCTGCATCAGGCACTAACTATCAAAAGAGAAATCCTGTATATTCTACTTCGTCATTGACGCGGGTCTGGAAAGGGAAAACAAATGGAAGGGTGTCTGTCATGCATTAAAAGAGACTTAGTGAAGCAAACATGATTATCTCATCAAGTAGAAGGACATTGCCGGGTACTTACCAGACTAGCAGTGCATGTTACCGTTCATGTTCTCTTTGCAGTCCTTGCAATACAATAAAAGAGACCTTTGAGCGCTTCGAATTGAGATGCAAGAACAAGTACAAACAAGAAGTGAATAGGAAACAAGACAACCTTGGTAGTGATATAATTTGGCAGATCACTGATCTGACGCCCTACTCCACGATTTTGGTGTGCTCCCGCAGTTAACGAAAGCTTCCAAAATTATTCAAGCAAATGTCAGCGTAATCAACGTGGTGACGAGCCTTCCATGTTATTATATGCATACAAACCTTGTTAAATAGTTCAGACAATGGAGCTGCATTGCCTTTCCTCCCTGTTGATAGGTTAAATTCCTACGGTTTGAAATCACAAGATGCAGATATTTTGAGAAATCGAGGGGTTATACATTCTTTCAGTCACGAGCAATAAAGAAAATATAGAAGGGAAAATGAGTACCACTACAAAAATTACCTTTGGCAAAGTTGTATTCTTTTTTGCACATCGAAATCCACCAACATCACCTTTGCTCGCCAAAATCTGTTTTCACAGAAGAAGGTACAAGATGAACCAGTTACATTTGCTGTATGAATATACTGAAGGACAGGAACCATCATAAAATGAGCTCACAAATAGACAGAAGATATTATTAATGGCAGCAACCTTTCTATCCAACGGCCGGGCCTTAAATTTAAACAGATCATCTCTGCAATCTTCGGGTTTGTTATCTACACTGCTACAAGACAACAGTGAAAGCATGCATAAGTTCATTTGTTAATAGACAAAAGGTTGCAGAAATGGATCTTATAACATCATGCCTAGGTGCTGCATAGAGTGATCACAAAAAGGAATCTTATTGATCACCTTTTGCTAGATCAAATCATGCCTTGAAAGATGCAATTGATTGATTAGGTGTTTTTAACATCTCATAACAGTGCGACAGTAGTAGAATTTGGGTAGTCTGCTGAAAAAAAAAGTACACATAAAACAGACTTACCTCTTAAGATGCCTTGCATGATTGGATGTACATGCTGGCACATTTGACCCAACATCCTCATATTGCCTGCTTGCATGCAGATGACTAGTAGCCCAAAGAGGTTGAACTACCTGCTAGAGATCAAATTTTTCAAATTGAACCAGAAACTAAACATACAACATTACAGCTGTACAAGAAAGAGAGTAAAGCATTTAGATATGGTAAATCCAGTAGCTTAGCGACTGTTCCTAAAAGGCAGACCAACTCGACTACTAGGGAAAAAATAGGAGCAAATAGAACATCTTCAACTATGAAATTTGATTAAATAACAGAAGGCAAAGCTAATTCAGGCAGTGAATCAGTGATGTACAAATGTATTGCTTTCCCTGAACGCAAAACTCGACTGGTGATGGAAGAAACACCCCCACGGCATCATAATTAAGAAGGGACCGCATGACCCCGGTCAAGAACTCAAACCCTGGCCCATGACCATTTATAGGGCCAAACCGAACTTGGGCTGGCTTACACCGTTACCCAGGCTGGCGCAGTGCACCGTTACCTGGGCCGGCGACGCACCAGAGCCACAGCCAGCGAGCACAGCGAGGGGGATTTTTTTGGGTGCAATACTGGGTTTCAATCCCCAGTAGGTGGGCACAACCATTGCCAGCCACACCACTGAGCTATCGCTCAATTTGCTCCCTGGGCACAATAGTCCAGATCATTATAAAATCATTCATTTCTTGGGAGGTAAATTTAATAAAATCACACCTAGGATATTAGATTAACAGTCTTCCACAGATCATGCTGCTGGGAAGCGTATCTCAACTAAGCATATATTCCTGGAAGCCAATTTGCTCATTATTTTTCAAGGTTGTGAGACTAATTTAAATGTAATTCATAATCAATTAAAGGATTAAGAAATGCATGATGTTCCCAACCTTTCTAGTTGATGCCACTTGGACTGTAGGAGCATATGGTGCAATCCGTTGATTTAACTGCTTTGGATTAGTTGGCCTGACAAGTTACAGGTAAATGTTTCAAAACTACCATAATGGAAGTACCTTATATTTGGAAATAAAAACATGAAATCAAGAGAAAATGACTTTACACTGATCTTAGAGCCTTTGACCTCTCCGCTCTTAGCTTTGTTGCCAAATCAGGTGATCTAGGAATTGTAATCTTCAATCTGGGCAGACCAGCGGGCCGATCCATGTTACGATTCATAACGTTCTGTCGAATCCATAAGAATGTTGTCAAGCAAGATTTAAGGGAGAGAGGAGAACTAATAGATGTTTTGTAACATAACAGCAATATCTTTTCAGACAGCGATTTAATACAAAGCACAGCAGCAGCAACTAGTTGCAAAACTAGCAAGTATATGTGTCTATTTCTTTTTTAAAGAAATATAATTAAGGAGACTCAGAGAACTGCATCGTTACAACACCTGAAAGAGAACCAGCATAACGTGTCGATTTATAATCAATTTAAACAGATGGTTTTCGGAGCTTTTACCTTTGCATGATTTTTATGAATAAACTCATGCTGGGTAGCAGTAGCAGCAGCCTGTACCACAAGCGAATAGCTTCAGTAGAGAGCAAGAAGCAAAGTTATTCAATAAAATAGTAGCAACTAATCAATTTGTACCTTTAGGCTCACAAAAATAACTCAAGATAGCAATTGACTATGCAGTATCTACATCTAACTAAATGTATCAAACAATGTCACTCCATTCCAAATTATAAGACGTTTTAGCTTTTCTAGATACACAGCTTTTGCTATGTGTGTGTGTATATATATATATATATATATATATATATATATATATATATAAATAAATATATAATATGTCTAGATGCATAGTAAAAACAATGTATCTAGAAAAAACAAAAAGTCTTATAATTTGGAATGGAGGGAGTAGTTCACATCAAGATGAATTTTTTTCCCAGAATTAGAAGTTATTGCATATTTCCAATTTCTGAAACTGTTGCTACTTCCAGTAACATAAATCTCAAATTCTACGGGAAGAAAACTAGGATTTCCGTTCAAAACACAGAAATAATATGCAAGACTTATAAATGCAACAGAGAACCCATAACATTTTGCATGTTGACTAAGCATCAAAACATGCGATATGCTACTTAGGAGTCAAGTTATATTCATTTCGGTGCCAACACTGGAGAGCACAGCTAAAACAAATGACAACGCCACTTGTAGAGGAGAACATTAGCCACTCTTTTTGTGAAAAAAATACTTGCTTCCAAGTGGAAACAAATGAAACTACCACTTGGTAGAGAGGACATTAAAAAGCTCACTAGCTGTTGTGTTTGACATCATTAAAAAATTGTAAATTAGTTCAGAGTTCAAAAAAAACAAGAACATGAAAATTTGGCAAATGTCACATCTCCACATGAAAACTGTACAATACCTTGTTGAGATGCCCATTCTCTAATCTCTGTCTTTTCGCAGATTGGTATGTGCAATCGATTGAGCTTACAGTACTTTTCTCGCTTCTAACTCCCACTAGCTTTTTACTCCTGAAAACAGATCAAATTGAGATTAAAAAAAAGGTATTCACAAACCTGATGGTGAAGTATTTGTTTAGTTAGCTAAAAAAGACAGATGCCACAAATTTGACATTCGTTGAAAGCTAATTCAGTAGCAGATAATAGTAAGAGATGCTTGAGTTTGGGGACACTGTGAAAGGAGAATGGAAAAGGAAAAGGTGAAAAATAATGTGGACAAAATACTTGTGATTGTAATATTGAAATACACTCGGTGCTAAAGACACATATTTCACAACTTATGGTTCATCTACATGAACAAACCAAACAGCACATATAGTGCAAGTTGGTTAAATAAATATAAGGATTTAAGTTAGAAAGGTGCCTCACAGAATCAACCATCATGATGCTATTTCAAATTATTTTATAGTCAGTCCACATAAACTTCACAAAAGTCAGCAAGTTTAATATTACTTACTGTGTCAGATTCTTTACTTCCACTTGTCTGTTTTGCCTCGCCAATTGACTGGCTGTAGGCTTCATCAGTGTGGAGCCTCTCAAGGAAGTGCCCTTCATGGTAGTTCGAAAGCGAGATTTGTGTTCATTTTCCGATGCACCATTGCATGGTTTTCGCCCTATTTTAGCAGTAAAGAACCATAAATAATTTAAACTTCTATAAGAAATCAAAGAAAATATAGAAGCACACAGCTGGTAAACAGGCTCGATTTCAGGCAATCAGTGAAAGGGTTCCTATGTGTTAGGAAAATGATTCAAGAGTTTGTTCAGTCCTTTTAGGTGTTTGAAATTCTGTCTATTGCCAAGCTAGGGATAGGCATATTGTCAGAAGATGTCAATTTGTAATCTAGCAAGCACCTTTTCATCAATAAAAGGATTTATCAAGGTATCAACATTTTTTTCAAGAAAGCTTGGGGTCCTTGTGTTTTCTGCTACTATGATTCCAATGACTCTAGCAATGCTCAGAATTAACTGTAACACCCAAGCATGAACGAAAGGAGCACATAAACACTGATTCAACCACTTATTTAGTAAAATGTAATATAGATGATAACTGGATCATCAAACAGATTAGAAACGAAATAGTGAACTTCAGGAAACTCAATGCTAGAATTTAGATTTTCAAGACCTTCGAATCGATGGATTTTTTGCTCCACGCCACTGGAACATTCATGAGAAGCTGTAGAACAATGCAAAGCATTTGTATCTGCAATGCTTCTGATGGTTTGTAATCCAAGGTCTTCAACTAACATCTTGGTAATTAAGGCTGCAGAAACAAAAAGATGAAAGGTTAGTGATATATTTACTAGGAATACAAAGAAAAATAAAGTAACATGCGAAACATTTCTGTACAAGGAATCCATCAACAATTATCATTGCAAGTTTCCATGATTTTGCATTTAAAACATCACTGTACTGAATCATGCAGAAAAAAAAGAAAAAAAAAACTAAGTCATTTTGAAATCCTCTCTAGAAGATGTAGGCATCACTATTATTCCCATCAGACAGTGTTACAGAAAAATGAAAAGCAGCTATACTCATGAAACCACGTAAAAGCCCAACGTGGTGATACACTGGTACCCCCTCAGCTGTATCATTTTATCTCTGATATCTAAAGAGCTTCTTCCATAATAACTAGCAGCCAACTTCTCAACCACATAGCTGGCAACAGCAAGTGCATGAGCTTTCTAATGACATTATGAAATGACATCATAACAATAAGTGATGTGGACACATGCAAATGTGATCCCCAATTATTATTATTATTTTGTCATTCGCACTCACTTTGTATCTTTTTTTCTTCTTGTGTCAAGGTAATATTCTGGTTCTGGGCTTCTGACAATCAAGCTCCTCTATATGTCTACACCAGTTTAATAACTAGAAACTGGAGACCTCCATGCAAACATTTTAATCATGGAATTTTATCCTAGATGGGTAACATTTGACCATCATAGCTCAACCCCAACACTGAGAAACAGTCAGCTTCTCACAAATTTCCTAACGGTCAATGGGCTTAACATGGGGACAAATTCAACTTTGCACCAGGATTTCTCCGAGCGCTGAAAAGATCAAATGGCGCCTATCTGTCCATTCTACCCCTGAAAACACTACCAATAACGACTCCGTAACCATCTCCGATCATTTATGCATTGAGGCGGACTGTACAACAATAATAGTAAGAGAACAAAAAAATTCTCGCGAAATGGCCCATTTCCTAAATCCATCAAATTCCCCCATAAGACCCTATTTGGATCCCCATGGCAAAAAAAAAAGGGGCTAAAAGTTTTGCCATGAGGATCAGACAGGGGCTAAAAGTGAGCAAATGGCTAAAAACTGGGCTAAAATCTGTGGCTCCCAAAGAGGCCCTAAAGTGGGCTAAACTCCCTCGGGGCGAGCCCTGGACACCCCCATACCCTTCGCCGCTCGCATGCATGGCTGTGCATCGATAATTAAATGAGGGCAAATAAGTCATTGTAAATTAGACGACTAAAGTTTACCATGGATCCAAACAGTCCCGAATGACTCAAGTTCAGGGGCTATACTTTAGTCTTTGGACCGGCCATCCAAACACCACCTAAACCTGCGGTGACACATCGGAGGCGGAATGCTGGAGCGTCGCATTTCAAACGCAAGAGTCGATCGCACGGGACAACCCCCATTCTCGTTATCCCGTATGACCCCGAATCAAAGCCCTCAGCGCGCGGAGACACAAAGCATGAAATCGCAAGGCGAGGGAGGGGAGAGCACGCACGAGAGGGTGGGTAGCTGGGGGCGGAGGCGAACCACTCCTGCGCCGCAGCGGCATCCCGCGGCGCCTCCTCCTGGGTGAGGTCGAACCACCTGGGCGCGTCGAACTCGTAGTCCAGGTCCACCTGGAACCACGTGACATCCATGATCATCACCCCCTCGCGCCCGCCTCCGCCGTCGTCCATGCCCCCCGCCTCCTCCTCCCCCTCTCCCACCCCGCCGCCGCCGCCGCCGGGCGAGGACGGGGCGGATGAGGCGGCGTCGCACATCTCCTCGTCGTCGCTGTCCATGCCGGGATGACGGGGCGTACCGGCCTCTATCGCCCGTCCACGCCGGGACGGGCACGGCGGCGGGCGGCGGACGGCGGCGAGGTGTTTGAAGGCTGGCCTGGCCGAAGGGAGAAGGGAAAGCCGAGGGAATTTGAAATGCGGGGTTCGGCACGGACCTCGGGCTTCGGTGTGTGCAGG
>NW_027097423.1:0-5920 GCF_019320115.1 Miscanthus floridulus
CCGATCATGCTCTCACAACTCACACTTACCGAGGCGTAGAGGCAAAAGATCCATTCATTACCACTCAAACAAGTGGCACTCATACAATAGCACGCCGTATGAGCGACGAAAGAGAAATATGATGCAAGAACCCCAAGTCAGTACTTAATTAAGCCACCTAAAGTCCTTAACTGGGCATAAAGGATATGATCACTGGCACACTTTAGATTTTGAAAATCACGTTTTTCAAATGCCTTTTTGTTTTAAATACACTTGTGAACAGTAACACGCTAAACCATGCTCTGATACCAGCTGTAACAGAACCGACCAATTATACGAAATTAAGTAAGAAAATCATCCGCCAGCGCAGACGCTTTAGCAAACTTAAGCCCGTATAACCCGGTAGTCCGTGAAATCACGAAGGATTTCAAACCAACTCATGTCCCAGCCATGATCGTAATAAGTTTAGCGGTCACCAATCACATATTACATAAAAGTTTGCATAACAGATACATCAGAGTTTAAACATAGTTATTACAAAACATGTTCGAATAAAAAGTAGCGGAAGTCATTTGTTTAAAACCACACACACTCACACGGAGTTCAAATATAGTGCCAGCGAATGATCATCTCCAACAAAAGCATCAGATGAGACATAAGGAATGACCATGCCCATGGTCCTAAGCATCACCCATCGCAGGATACAGGCAGTTGATACAGTAGCCATAGTACATCTGCCCATCTGCAACAAGTGGGAATAAAACCCTGAGTACGAGAAGGTACTCAGCCAGACTTACCCGACATAACCGAAAATAAATGACACCAAGGATTATGAAGGGCTTTATAGTAGGGTAGCTGACTCAATTGCAAAAAGAAGCATTTTTAGCATTTCAAGAACCTGTCTAAAAGCATTATTGCCAAGTTAATTATTATTAACCTGTCAACTAGGTTTGCACCTATACTAGAGTAAACATATGAATTAAGCAGATAATGATAACCAATGATCATTAAGCAACTTCCATACTGCCATATTCATTATAACTGTCCAAGTGTTCCATAACATTTACTACGATGAAGTAACTCAAGTCAAGTGCTCACTATCCAGGAGCGATGGCGATTCGAATCGATTCCTAACCAGCTGGTGATTTGTTCCTTACACAAATCTCACTCACCCGCTAAAGTGAGATATTGATCACCGAGTCAACTTTCCAGGAACCTCGAGTTTGCCAGGAACCACATGTACCCGGGGGCCGACCGACTGCACTTTGGCCTTATCATCCCGCCCCCGTGTCCTACCACACCTGCTTCGGCACAGTGCGCTGCGGGCAATTTACTCGGCCCGAAAAATCTCCCAGCTTCGCGGTCGGAAGGTACTTTATCCGGCCAGCTAAATGTAAGGCATGCGTTCAACATGACTCGAGGCCCAACAACGGCCGGTCCTTAATCGACACAGACGGAAAACACTACAGTCCAAAACACTGCAAGTCTCCGTCCGGTCTCAACTTCATTTAACACTTAGTTATACCATGACCTCATAGTCATCCAAGCAGATCCAGGTAACCACCTATAGCTCGCAGGTGACAGGAAATCACCCGACTTCTACCGGTCTAAGCCAGCTAAGCATTGACTCGACTGCGGATACCAGGGTAACAAGGATATAGTATAACAAAGGTAAGCAAGGTATAATGCAGCAACGGTTGCAAACAACTCCTGAACGTAATGCATCAATTTAAAGTAAAGCATTTAATTAATTAATTGCAAACCGGGAGAAAAATGCTCCGGGGCTTGCCTCTCTCGAAGGAGCTCGGACGGTGATCGGGGCACTCCGGAAGTTCCTCAACGTCCTCCTCGTCGGCTTCTGGCACTTCCTGCTGCTGCGCCTCGAGCTGCTCCTCGGGTATGACGACTGGGTTCTCGGTCTGCGATCCTGTATGATGCAATGCGCGTAAGTGATTATGCAAACGGTGCATCGAAGGAGATGAATGCGATGGATATGTTTAATGCAAGGTAGTCAACCTCATTCAAGAAACTATACTACAAGCACATGTCATCTACTGCATTCTCTTCTACTACTAATATGTTAAGTTAACATATCTTATGAAATGCTTCAAGGATACGCCAAAGCTTTACAAATTTCTTAATCACACTTAAAGCAACACTTGCTTAAACCCTAATTAATAATAGGTTTGAATAGCAACATATATTTCTGATGCTCCTAAAAATCTGAGAAAATTACAGTAGCATAATACTACTCTAAGTAGACTACCATAAAAATTTCATGGCATTTGGATAAGTAAACTATCCTACACAAAAATGACAAGCTATAGCATAAAAATGAGCATGAAATTACTTTGTACTATGAAAAGTGTCAAACAACAGAAGTAGTATTTTTCCTAGGTTCTTAATAGCATATAAGGACTGTACAAAAATTACCACATTCATGTTTTATACAAAGTTTGCTCTCTAGCAAAAATAACAAAAATCAGTAATAAAAGGAGCTTGAACTACACCTCTAAATTTTCCCACAGCACATGTATGAAACATATTTTTCCTAAGAAGTACATGACACAAGAAGATTAACAAACTTGGAATCGTATTTTTCTGAAGCCTATATATTTTTCTACATATTTTTCAAGTTATCAGCAATATTCAAGATTAAATAAAATCCTATAGAAAAGTATCCCAAAAATGACATGCAATAATTTTCCCTAGTAGATCTGGTGATAAGGAACCTAGCAAATTTTGTTTCAACAAATTTGGAGCAAATTTGACCATCCAAACATTTTTCAAACCATTTTTGGTTTCAAATAACAAATAATAATTAGAAATCAATTCATTTCAGAATGCTGGGCCGGCCCGAAGGGAACAGTTGGCCCATGGCCATCACCGGCCTGCGCGGCCCAAGCGCGAGGGAGGGGGAGTCGGCCTGGCTCGGGGCTCGGCCCACGGCCACTTGGCCTGGCCGGCCTGGCTGAGGCAGGGCCATGCCGGCGCTTGCGCTGGCACGGCGGCGCGGCTCGGCCACGAGGCCGGCGGCCATCTCCGGCCGAGGCAAGGCGGGCTAGCGGGCGCATGCGACGCGCGAGAAGATGGTGAGTGCGGTAGGGTAGCTAGGCGGGGCTGGAGAAGAGGAGGAAGGCGACTCCCATGGCGGCCGAGCACGGCGGCGCCATGGCCGCCGGTGGCGAGACTGAGGCGGCTCTACCTGAGCTCGGAAGGCGGCGCAAATGCGAGCACAGCTTGAAGGAGGGCGAGGCGGAGCTGCGGGCGCGGGATTGCCAGCCGAGGTGGGGAAGCCGCGGCGAATTCCGCCGGCGGGTGCGCGGCGCGGCGAGAGGCAGAGCTCGGGCTCGCGGCGAGGGCGGAGAAGGGAGGAAGTGCAGGGCGCGAGTGAATGAGTGCGCGGACACCGGCAGATGAAGGCGGGCGCGTGGGCGCAGTGCCAGGCCACGGCTGCCGCGCGGCGGGCGACGCCAGCGCTGAGCGGCCACGCGGCGGGCAAGCTCTGCCGCGGTCGGGACGCGCGGCGCGGCGCGGCGCGGGCAGGCGCGCGGAGGCAGGCCGAGCGCGGCGCTGGGCTGGGCCGGGGCGCGGTGGAAGCGCGAGGCGCGCGGGGGCTCTGCTGGGCCGGCTTGCGGGGCTGGGCCGGAAAGGAGGCGGCGGCCCGCGAAAACAGAAACATCCTTTTCAAATTTCCATTTTCAATAAATTTTCAAATAACAGTTTTCAAATATTATTTTGAGCAAGAAAATGACCTCTTTTGAAAATGTACCAAAAATGAAAGTTGCTTAGAATTTAATTACCTACAACTTTGCTTTTATGACCAAAGTCCAATTCTATCTAGATTTTAATTTATAGAATCAAAGTTAAATTTTAACTCAAAACCCTAATTTTTGGGAATTTACTTTGGAAGCAAAATTTTGAATTAATTTAAATACAAACCTTGCTCCAAAAATTGTGCTAAACAATTCTAGATGATTTACAAGCCTAACCAACAATTTCTACTCAACTAGCAAGCAAGAATCAGGGCAAAACAACTCTAATAAGTGTATGCATCATTTTCTTTTCACAAACATGTTTCGTATGTTTCGAAGAAATGTTTCAGTTGTTATATGCAAGATCATGCATGTAGGATTAGGATGCTTGATGATGCATGACATGTATGATTTAGCAATGCCTAGATGTAGGCATAACACCGGGGTGTTACATGACCCGAGGACCGCCTCCGACTCTGACCCCATGTCTCCGACCGGGTTCATAGAGAACCCTGCCCATCGCTATTCTCCGACTAGCACGCTATAACTGACTGGGGACCATCCGATCGGGGACGCCCGCTCGGATGGAACCAGGAGGCGTACGAAGCAAGGCAAGACGGGGCTCGCAAGTCAAACCACGGCACCAGGGACCATACCCTGTGGAGCAGCACTTTACAACTGCCCTGCCAGGAATAGTATTGTAGGCGCCGACATTTACCTCTACGGTATTGTAGGCGCCGGTCAAAACACCTGTACGGTAAGACCCCCCATGTGCCTTTGGGCATCAATAGTATTGTGGGCGCCGGAATTCACCGTACCAGGTAAACGTGGTATAGCCATGCCTCCAGTCGGCAAGACATCATTTTTGCAGGTACCAACATCCTCCAGTCTTGAAGAAAACAGCTCAACCTCCCACATGTACCTGACATTCTGCAGCGACATCAACAGTATTGCGGGCGCCCACCAATTATCCCATCCCCATTGGCGTGGGCAACAAAGCTTAGAAACGTCCGTACTCTTTCTCCCTCTCACTTGTAAAGCCATCCCCTTCTTCTATAAAAGGGGATGTGCTCCCTCCAAACAAAAAAGTTAACCCAAGTTGACCTCTTCAAGTTCAAGTTTAGGGTTGGACACTTCGTTCATAGCATAGCTCCGGTCGATCTCGCCCTTCCGACCGGATCGACCGGACACCCCATCTCTCTCTCTCTCTCTCTCGTTTGTAACCCCACTACAGACTTCGAGCACCTAGGCTCGAGAATAAAGTCACCGACCGACCCACACTGGAAGTAGGGCACGTTGACTGAACTAGTATAAATCCCGTGTCATTGAGTGCTAGGCCACCTCCGCTCACAATGTACAGCAAAACTACAAATATTTACTAGTTGGTCACTTTCTGTACCGACAGTTGGTGCCGTCCATGGGGAAGACGCTGTACGTTCAACACTTTTTTGGTAATCGGATGGCCCATTTCTCCGCCACCCCCGCCACGGCGGGCTCGGGCGATACGATTCGCTTCGACTCGATGGATTTTCATGCACTCTTGCCCGCTGGGATGCGGGTTCCACTCATCTTCGAGCCTTCCCAGGCCTTCTGCTTTGGAAGCCTGGACTTTGTCGCCGACCGGCTCGGCGTACTCCACCTCCACGAGGAGGCGCACATTCTGGCACCCGTCGAAGTAGCGCCCTCCATCGACTCTGGGATGCACAACATCGATGGCGCGGCATCTGCGCTTCTATCCGAGCAAACTCTCTGCTCAAACCCCACTGTAAGTAATGCGCGTACTGTTACTTACTCTTAATTTACCGTCCCCAATTGAGCACCCGGAGAGACTGTGTCATCCACGCCGCAAACACTGCATGATCAGTTCCCCTATGGCCTCGCGTCCTCCACGCATACGTATGCTTGGGGACTCCGAAGGGTGCTGGCGCCTTTCCCCCTCACGTCCGAATTCATGGGAATGGCAGGCCGTGCTCCTGCCGCTTCCCACAAACCCTTGGATGATGAGGGCATGAGCGACGATTCCAGCGTCGGCGACGTGGCACCACGCCACTGTCCATCCTGGGAGTGCGCCATGGCAGACGCTCTAGGACAGCCTCCGGTCATTGTGGAATCTACATAGACTCACACCCCTCTAGACCAACGTGCGGAGGCCCTCGCGTCTGCATAGGCACACGTCGAGGGAATTG
>NW_027097423.1:13388-40000 GCF_019320115.1 Miscanthus floridulus
TCACGGCCAAGAGGTGCTCACACGGAACTCGAGAATCGCCGAAGGTCGCACTGAAGCGATGCAGCTCGCCGAATCAATGAGAACTCGTAAAAAGGAAAAATATGCAAATTGACGAAGTCGCCGAAAAGTAAGTAGATGCAAATAGGAGTAAAAAGTTGGTTTTGATATTGATTGATATTTTTTATTACATTGCCCCTTACTCCATATTTATACCCTGATCTAAAGAGACACAACCAAACACAACTAGGACACCAATCCCATATCTAAGGAAACACGTGACTCTTACACGAATCATAACCTAACAAATACAGAAAAGGAAATCAACCCCTATCTATTTCCCTGTCCGCCTCAATTACGATGGAAATCTCACTGTCCTCCTTCCCATCGGCATACTCCCTATTTCATCGGCAGTAGGCTTCAAGTCTTCCTTCATCGGCATACTCCCTGCTTCATCGGCAGTAGTCTTCAAGTCTTCCTTCATCGGCATACTCCCTGTCTCATCGGCAGTAGTCTTCAAGCCTCCTTTCATCGGCATCGACAACAACTCCTCCAACCTCATCGGCAACGCCCGAGTCCAAATCAACCTTTCCATCGATCATCACCAACTATCGGCAACCATTTTTACAAACTGGCTTTCATTGGCTATCAAAGTATTCAATAACTTTCCCCTTGCCGATTGGTCCACTCCGATTATTTTGACACGTGCAAAAAACGGTGTCAACAATCGTCAAATATGCCATTAAGTTCTGTCAGCTGCTAGCTTCCAGCTTCAAAATTCTGGAATGAGAACTGAGAACCTTTGAACATCTTCCTAATTTGGTCCTTTATTTTGGATTGGATTTAATTGATGGGCCGCCTCAGTTTTTTTTATCAGCAACACATAATTTTGTTGAGTATTTTTTTGTATCTGCAAGACCATTTTAGAAGTTTTGCCCTTAAATATTTATTTTCGTGATTAATGGAAACCAAACTTGGTAGTTACTATTTGGATTTCTGAGCTTTTCATCTCCCATTTGTGAAACTGGATTTAGTATTTAACTTGGTGTGGACTGCCAGTAGGTTCATTCCTCTCTCTGCACAAATTCAGTGGGCTTATCCACTGGTACTGCCATTGGCCTGGCCCAGGCTTGCTTGGGCTCTTGTCAGCTTAATGTCAGATCAGGATATTAAACCTGTACTGAAGCCTGATTGATAAGATGTTAAGTCACTGCTTTTAGTTACACTGACTGAACAAGGAAGCTTGTAGTTTACCTTCTTCTTTTTAATATGTTCCATTTCTGTGTTGCTTAGTTAGTTGCTGTTTGTGAGCATAATGACCGTAATAGACATCTGCAGCTGTGACCTGTGAGTGCTAATGTTAAAATATTTAATGCTAGCTGGTATTGCTTTGGATGTACAAAAGATGACATAGAAACAAGTGAAGTCAGAGTTATATAGATCAACTGAATTGTTCTATGATTCGTATTCTATTGTGCAAATTGGAAGGCAAAGTTTTTTATTTCAAATGGCCAACAGACAGCTGTTGTAGTAACTCCTCAGGATAGGGAGAAACAGTGTAACTGTGACACGAAAGGGCTCTGGTTTTGAGCCATGGCAATCACCATGGAGATGCAAAGCTTGCTTGTCCATCTCTGCTTGCAGTCAAGTTTGATCACTTCATGGTAAGTTCATTGGGCAAGTACTGTGGTTACTTTATAATGAAACTTGGTGCTTGGTTACAGCGACTGCCATGGCAATAAAGTATTTACATCGATTTCTGCCCTGTAATTTGTAAAAGCAAGTGTGTCTCTATCGTGCTTGTTGGCACAAACCTTACTGAATCTTGATTATAGTAAAAGTTCGTTATGGCGTGTAAACAGGTCATAACGGTGGAAGCACTGAGTTTTGATCACTAGCAGTGTGGAGCAACTTCGCAAGTGGATGGAGCCATGCATGCTAAAAGAACATCCTCTGTCACGGTTTGCCTAGTAAATGATTTCTTTCTTTGTGTTGACATCAAGTCACGAGGGATGTCACTCACTCCCATCCAGGTTAGTGCCTTGAGTTTATTTGGTGTTGAAAATTTGCATGCTTCCTTATCGTGGAGAGCCATGCTGCTAAAATAAATCGAGTTTGTTATTGCTGTGCGGTTGGTTTTGTGGGTGCTCTTCTAGCCGACTAGCCCCTACATGTTGGCTTGGCCATATATGTGTTACAGGGACAATTGTTAATCCTTGTATGGGTTACTCCTTTACCTTTTCTTTCCCCTGTTGTGCTACTGCTTGGACAGGACAGGATCGCATGCATCTTGGTTCATGAATGGCTCTGGTGACGGGTCGTAATCCGATTCCCAGATTGTGCTGTCTTGATCTGCACTTGTTGGCCGGGCATGCCTGCCTGTTTCCCCATCCTATGCATAGTGCGTCTGCACTGGGAGTGGGAGTTGGTCTGCGCCCTGGGCTGCAAGTTGGATGATCTTGAGAGTCTGCACGTAGCTTCTGCTGATGGAAGCGGCCACTTCGCCTGCTCGGGGTCTCATGCTCGGCAGTGAGCGACTACACATGCCAAAGGAGAACTGGAGAAGCCATGCAGTGGGAGCTGTCCGCTTCATGGGAAGAAAGGAAAAGGTGACGTTCATGGTATGTGCCTGTAGCTACATTCTTGTAATGCGAGCTACAGTGCCCCCAGAATCTGATATCTGAAATTCTGAATCCTTGGGCGCTGCCAGCTGCAGCAACTGTAGATTAGCATGCGAGTGTCCGAGTCACTTCAGCATTCAGAAAAGTTGAGCCAAGTTTGTTATCATGGTGGCGTGTGAGAAATTGCTGCAGATCAGTCTCCCTGTGTGGCGTGCCTTTGGCTTTGCTGCTCTGCCAAGCCAGATGGTTGTAGAGCTCCAAGACTTAAGGCCGTACAGCATATTGCAGTTAACGAAGGCGCTAAATCCATTGAGCGCAGGTTTTGCATGGAGACACAAGGCAGTTCAATTGCTACGCCATGAACTGTAACAGGTAACAGCAGGGTACACGTGTTCAGGAGATAGACCCATGCTGCACCTGAAGCTTCAGGTTCAGGCATTGCCTAGATCTGGGGCGACCACTACTGATGACTAGATGGACGCCGTTGTGATGGCCCATGATCGTGTAGCTAGCATGGAGTATTTGGTATGGTGGCCGTTTGGTGAGATGGGGTTGGAAAGGAAAAGGTACTTGGATATGGTCAGGCTGGACCAAGTAACGAAGGTTGAGGCTGGTGATCTTTGCCTCTTCGTAGGTTCAGACAAAGGTACCGAAACTTGTCTTGGTGCTGCTACTCGTTACTGCAGCTGAGCCCCATCCTGAACACAGTTTTTTCCCCAACCTTGCTGGAACTAACTTGTTTCCTGTGAACTTCCCCTGTAAACTGTACATTTGCAGTGTGGGTGTCAAGTGCCGGGCTGAGCAGCAGAGCACGGCTGGGAATCAGGTTCGTCCTGTTCTGGCACCTCCTTTTTTTCTTCTTCACTTTGGGCATGAATGAAAACCGAAAAAGAGACCCAAGCACAATACACTAGCGACCCACCTCAAAGCACGGATCAGCAATCATTCCAGGAATATAATGCGAGATCTCGTCCGCTAATGCTCTTGTCCACGACCTACTACCTAGCGGCAGTACTAGTAAGTTGCTGCGCTGATGCATGGCATGGGCACAAGGAAAAATAAAAGGCGATGCCCGAGCTCCCGGGCAACTGCCATGGAGGCAACGGCAGCGCGGCGTCGACGCATGGCGCCGGGTGCTCGCCGCCGTGATGATTGCATGTCGAGAATCCGAGCCCCCTTTTCGGCCACGGCGCGCACTCGCGCTCGGCCATGGCCATGCACGAGTTGGGCCGTTAGCGCACATGGTCGACCAGGTAGGCCACGCACCCGCGCGCATGATGCCATCCTGATGCCAACACTTTGTCATAACTCGCAAAGATTATTACTCTAATCTAATTAAATAAACTCCCACGGATTCGTGTGTTGTTGCTCGTGCGCTTTTGGGGATTTGGGAACACCTTTTGTGTTTTAGCAGAATTATTAAAATGCTAGTCAAAATGGCAGGTCCAGCACCAGGGGAATGACATGGTAATCATCAAGGCCATGGAAGATGCAACTGTTCTGAGGGGACACTGGATCCATCTCTTGCATTCAATTGTTCATTGCTGAAACCTGAAAGTACTATTGATCTCATACTAAACTCTGCTGCTACTCAAATGAAATGACCCACAGAATGAAGCAGTCAGCGAGCTGATAGCTAATTTAGAGGGAGACCAATTATGAGAACTCGTGCGGGTACTGAAATTTGTCACAGTTCTGGAGTAGTGCTACTTGTGCAGCCAGCCAGTTTTCAGCTGGTACCTAATTTTAATCACTCCAATGCAGAAAATCGTCCAATGGAAATCAAGTAGTATAAGACTCGTTGATCGTGTCCGATCTCTGATGGAGTAGCTGAGATCTCCCATGCTCATGTAAAGGCAAATTTCCACGGCTTTGCACAGACAGAGTGCATCAAGGGTGCCCCATGCCCCTTGGTAATGTATGATGCCCCTGAAGACTGGAGAACCTAGGTACGTGAGTGAGTGTGTGAGTGAGGACAGTAGAGCTTTATTTCTGAAAACGAAAAAGGCAAACCACCCCTGCCCCCTTTCCTTTACAATCCAGTAAACTAATCACTACAGCAGAGTACATGATCATCATCATGCATCTAAAGCTACTAGTGAAGTGAGCCTACAAACAAAAGGTCGTCGTAGAAAAAGGAGAGGGCAGGCCAGCCGGCCCTGCTCCATTCTCTGATTCTCTCCATGCACGCAGGGAGGGTGGTAACGCATCAGTTAATTGCGAATGAAGCAAAGCAAAGCAAAGCAAGCGTCTGTAACCATAACACGACACTAAGAATACGTCTCTTTCCGGAGCCATTATACGGTAGTGTTAGCTCGTGCAAAGTCAAGATCATCAGAGCTCAGGATATCCCCCTCTGCCACTGCCACTGGACCGCTGATTCGGTTATCCAGAAGCTCGCTCCCTCCAGTGAACAAAAAGGAACCATAAACACATGCACACGCTGGTTTTGCTTTCAGCTCAAAACGAAAAGCATAGGCAGTAGCAGCAGCAGGTGCTGCTGTATGTAGCAGCGACGCAGTACGTCGCCGTTGCTTGCTTGCCGACTTGTGGCGTACGCCTTTCAACACGTACTCCCCGGCCGGCATCTATCAGTCACGGGCGGACGGCCCTCTGGGTCACTGACGTTGGTGTCAGATGATTCCCGAACGACGACGACCCCACCCGCCGAGAGATCGAATTCGCGGACGAGGAAAAGGAGGACAGGTGGCGCGGCGCGGCCGCCAGATGCAGCCATGCACCTCGCCGCCCCTCTGCTTTTTTTTGCCGTGCTGTCACGATGGATGATCGGATGGGCCACCACCCATGCACGCCTCTCACGCACCAGTCGTCGTGCAGTGCAGTGCAGGGTGGGCGTCTCGTGGAGCAACGGAATTCGCCTGCGTGGCACCGGGCCGTCGGAAAGCATGCATGACGAGCTAGTCTTGATGCCACTCACGATTACTTCCTCGGTCCCAAAGTAATCATTTCTCCAGGTCAAACACTTTTAATTTCAATCATAAATATTTTAAAAATTATGATGCATAACAAGTATAATTATTGACCATGCAATATGCTTTTATGGTAAATTTATCTAAAGATGAAAATATCGATGTATTTTTTTATATATATTATTCAAACTTAATTTTTTTTACTCATCGAGAAGCGAGATATAAACATTATTTTGAGATAGAGAGCGGGGAGAGCCAAATTGATTCGTCGACCAGACCAAATGTCGTCTCATTTTCTGCGCCAGGCAGGTGAGGTAAGGCTAGGCGAGGGAAAAGAAGAACCAAACACGTCCTGAATAACCATCCAACCTTTTTAGATAAGCTAGATGATTTTCCTTGGTTAACAAAAAATAGCCAGCCTTGTTCCTTAGCAATCTGCCATGCAGGGACGCGGCATGATTGCGCCGGAGAAATTAGTGGCAGCTGGGGACCGGATCGTCGATCGGATGGGTAATTAGCGAGAGCTAGTGCCACTGTAATGACGCTCTAGAATGAATCAGCGAATAAGATCGCCGCCACGCACGCACGCCCCCCCGGCAGGCCTCCACTACTCCAAAAGCGGGAAGCGCAGAATCGCGACGCGCGCATAGGTGCTGTGAGCCTGTGACAATTCAGTTTTAACGGTGCGCGCACTAGGCAGAGCAGATCCATCGTCGGAGACTGAGTCACGTACGCTGGCTCGACCGGCCGGCCGGCGTCTAGAACGAAACGAATAACCAAGGGCGCGGCCACCGCATAAACCGTGGTGCGTCATGGCGCACGATCACGACCGGCGGCGACCACCGCGCGCGGTGTCTGGCATGCACGTACGTGGACACGGCGACGACGATGCCGAAATATTCCTTTGGTGCGTCGTGCCGGACAGACATACCGTGCGGCGAAAAAACTCACGTTTGGTCGCTAGCAGCGGGCCGGGCCACACGGTGCCGGTGCGTGGCGAATCTGCCGTCGACGACGTGCCGCCGTGACGTTACTGACGTGCTTGCTGCTTTCAGAATTCAGATGCTGCGTTGGCGTCTGGGATCCAGCTAGCGCCTGGCGGGGCAGCCCGGTGGGGCCTACCGTCGGTAACCGGCCGGAAGCCTCCTCCACTCGTCGGTCACCAACTGTTTCGCCCGACGGCTGCAGTAACGTTTAGCCAATTCGCAAACAATTCACACCAAGCTTTTTGTTTTGGTTTCTCTCTCGCCCCTTTTTCTTTTTCTTTCCTTTTTCGACGGGACAGGGCACACTACCAGTACTCCCCAGTTTCCTGCTGACCAACTTGTTACTTGGTGTGGCGGCAGCGTGTTATTGATCGGGGATCCTGCAAATTGGGGGAGTAGTAGTATATTATTGGATCACTTTGTGGTAGGATTTGGCGAAAAATTCGTGTGTTGCAACTAGATTCCCAAGCACCTAAACGTTGTACATACCCATTAGATGCAGATTCAACGGGCTCATGTTTATTCTCCTAATCTGAGAGCATCTCTAAGAGAATAGGTAAATTTAGATCTCTAAACCGACTCTCTAAAATAATATAGACTTTCAAAATAGATATGGGGTCTGCAGCGGATTCTTTAAATCAGGCTCTTCATTTTTCAAGGTCACCGTGTCATTACTTATTTAACTATAATTTTGGTTGGATCCATGGTGGTTTTCAGGCTTCAAAATGTGTGCCTGCAGCCGGTAGGGTGTGTAAAACAACCAAGTCACCTGTATGGTTTCTTTTTCCTTTTTCTTTTTTTTTTTTTGGCTTCAGCAACAGATCAACGTCAAGACATGCCTGACACAAGTAAAACAGCGGTCACCTCGAGAGCATATCATGGCTGACAGCACTCCAACTTTCCATCGTATTCGAAAGGATTTTCGTCGTCACGCCAGTTCATTCGTCCCTGCACAGAAAAGATCTTGTTTCTACTCAACAACTCGTCGAAGTAGGATTTGGCAACCTCCAGCATGGTCAGCTCCCGTTTCTCGGCGACCAATCCTTTGATGATTCATCTATGTAGAAGTCGGTCCTTCCTTATCGCATAGTGCTCAGGGAAGATACTAAGGTACATCATGCAAGACTTGAGCTCATAAGGCAGGTGGTTTTAGCTGAGCGTAATTACCCAACTCATGCCCTCAAGGGTAGGGTGCATCTCCATCTGCGAACCCATGGGTCTGCATATTGTTTCCCACTTCTCTTTGCTCTCTGAAGACGTGTAGCCTGCTAGAAAGCTAGCGATGCTAACGATCGCCAATGGCAGCCCGACATATTTTCTTAGGGTACTCTTCATTGCTATTTTGTAGTCGACACTGGGGCATTTGGCATGCTGAGGTACAACTTCGTGGAGTCTTCTTGGCTCAGGGGCTGGATATGATAGATGTATTCTACGCTAACCACCTATTAAAAATGTCTTCACTGTTTAAACAGAAAACGGGAAGAGAAGTTCTAAACGGAACGGAGGTAGCTAGAGACGATTAGACAGATTAGACATCCATTTAATTCACCGTTTAGTCATTAAAAGGATCTCCACCACCATATTAGCACCCAACTAATTAACATAACAAAATATATGGTGTATGGAGGGATTTAGTTTCCTTCCTCAAATTCTTTTATATCTGCTAGAATACTTTACATGCCTAAATGTGTATACTTAATTACTAGCATATTTGATATTTATATGCATAAATATGTATATATTGGTAATAGTACACAAAAACCATTTAGACTTTTTTTTAATTCCATTACTCGGTCCACAATAAAAAAAATAAAAAAAATGCCTTTTAACCGATTATTCGTATTTTTTTAGGATAACACTATCTTCACCCACCATTGTCCCATTGTCTCATGTAACGGGGTTAAACTCTAGGAGAGACCACCACGCATTGCAAATTACAGCTATCATAAGAGACATCTGCTGGTAAAAAGGTCTTAGATCACAGATCTTAGGCTTTACTTGGATCAATTTTTTTTTTATAAGCTGCAATAGCTGGAGTGGGTGGTTGAATAGTTCAAAATAAAGTCTAAATTGGACTATAAGCTGGGTTGTTTGGATCAACTTAT
This sequence comes from Miscanthus floridulus, assembly GCF_019320115.1. Lineage (NCBI taxonomy): Eukaryota > Viridiplantae > Streptophyta > Magnoliopsida > Poales > Poaceae > Miscanthus > Miscanthus floridulus. The sequence continues at coordinate 22,028 of NW_027097423.1, forward strand.
TTTAGTTGATCCAAACAGGATTTAGTCTTAGTGTACGATAAAGGAGAAAAATATCCTAGCACATCATATCTTTTTCTAACAAAAATCAAACAAGACTCCCAAATCCTAACCCGTACACATTATTGGATGAAGTGTATTTTGTACGCTATCAGATGACTAGCTAGTGACGGTGGATCATATCATGTATGGGACGACGGAATCTACGCTCGCACGGAGCACTACGTGCCGACTACAGTCGTCGGTGAGTTAATGGGCGGATAGTAACCCCTCAGTAAAATACTTGCGAGAAATGAAAGCGTAACTTTCCGCGTCAATCGGTCGGGCGGTCGAATCCACCGGCCGGTAGTCGAGACGATCATCCGTCGAATCCTCACCTTTCTGGAATGGAAAAAAGAAACCTCCGTCATGTCATCCACGACGACATCCTACCTTTGACTCTTGCACTCTGTTGTAGCTAGATCGATACTATATCGTCGACTGATGATCCGCCCACCTGTCAAAAAATATTTATTCCTCTTATAACTACTGCCGATGCTGCTGCAGTAGTCGTCACGTACAATCAGTCGTCCATCAACACGTCCAGATAGTGCTTCCTTTGATTGTACTAGTAATTTTCTAGAGAGTGAAAACTGAACGATTCAGATAATCACTTTGAGAGTTCATGACCCAGACGAGAATGCGAGAAAAGTATAGAGACCCGTGATATTTCATTCTTTTGTAAATATATAAACCCATCAAAATGTAGCATGGATAAACTTATTCTTTTTTGAACAAACAAGCACGAGACTGTGCAGCAATTCGATTAATACAGCAGGAAAATACTAGTAGGCAGCCCTAGGAGACCAACTACAGGGATAAAACTAAGACACAAGACGACATACCATAGGAAAGGAAACTAGGCGCCCACAATCTAAGGCCGTCAAAAACTTTGCACTAGTGAAACCCCAAGTTCTCGCTTCTTCTTCGATTTTTTGGACGAGGTCTAGTGGCGATGACTCATTTCGTTGAAATATGCGTGTTTTTCTCTCTATCCAAATCTCCAAAATTACTAGAAGCAAGAGGGGAGCGGAGACCCTTCAGTGGGACCCCAGGCAACGACAATCATCCACCCATCCTTGACAGAGGGCAAAAGGGCCACTCGTGTGGCTCAAGTGAGGTAGGCATAGCCAGATGGCGATGCAACTCTACATGCACCTAGAATAACGATATTCTACAATGATATGGTGTGCAGGAAGCGTTTCTTGTCCATATGGAGGCAGTATAAGTTCTTTTTACGTGAATAAACTTATACTACTTCCAACTAAAAAGGATGCAATTCTGGATTTAGATTAAGTCAAACTTGCTTCCATTTAACTAATTAGTTTATAGAACTAACATTTATGACCCGAATAGTCATATTATAAAAATATATTTATAATAAGTCTAATTATAATTGTTTGGTACGGTGTCATAAATAATAATATTTTTATATTTAATTGGTATCATAAATAGCATTATTATTTGTAATATATTTATTTAAAGTCGAGATGGATTGACTTGTTAGAATTGCATCATTTTTAGGAGGCGGGGGGTATTTATACAAGATCACAAAAAGTAGACAAATGATTAACCAAACTGAATAGTGGAAGTAAACGGGCAGCCATCGGCGTTGGCTCGCAGTCGCCATCGGCGTTCAGATCGATCGCAGGACTGAATGTTTTTTTAGCTTATTAATTATTTCCGCCCTTATGGCAGTTAAATCAATCGACGGAGCTATTAGCTAGTCAGCTAGGCGCGCTCGCGTTAATTAATTAGATTGATCGGACATGCACGGAGAGAGGTGAAAGTGAGATAAAACCCGTCTCGTCGCCCGTCCGTCGAACGCTACGTGAGGCCCGCCGGCGGCCGCATCACGCCCGCCCCGACCACCGCTAGCTCCGGCCACTCCCTGGGCGACACAACTCGGCGTTCCCCATCGCTCGTACAGCCCGGCGGTACACACACCCCGTCAAACTAATCCGCGTCTAATCACGCGTTAATCCCACTGTTAATCAAGTCGTGCGCGTACAGTGATGTCCAGCTTGCTAGAGCTAGCTAGGAGTAGTAGTAGGCTAGCTAGCTACCGACCTACTACTAGCGCCAAGAGCTCGCTGGCTATTGGTATTATATTGACTGCTTCTTCGCTGTCTCTCTCTTCCAAATTTAGAGCGAGTTGTTGAGGTCAGAGAGATATTTTCATCATCTCGTGACCCCCACATTCCTGAGATGCCACATTCTTCCCCGCCTCCTAGCGAGCATGTGCCTGATGAGATGCCACAGCCTTTTCCAGCTCGTACCGAGCAAGTGCATCATAAGATACCATAGTCTTCTCAACAAGCACAGCCGATACATAAACAACGAGTGCCTCCTGAAGAAGCTGCAGCACAAGAATATGAGGACATGCCTGAATGAGAACTTCGAAAGAAGCATCCAATCACCATAAGACCAGTTTATGTTCCGATCAAAGACGTCTCGTCGGTGTCCAAGTGGTATTCCCATGACCAGTTCAAGCCTGAGAACCAAGTTAAAAAAGTCCCATCATGGGGTTCTGAGGAGGCTGTAACTAGCAAACTCCACCAAATTGCAAAGCAGTATCCAAATGTTGATGCCATCAAATTATCAAAGGATTGCTCGAAAACATATGAAAGAGGCAAGCCCTTCCTACCAAACCGAGACATCCAGCGCCTACCACTTGGAATGAGAAGGTTCCATGATGGGGACTTGCGTGTTCTCTCAACGAGCATAGATATCATACAAGCATACTTCCCCACCGGCACATTTGGAAGCCTAGCCGAAAAAATTGTCTTTGACTTCAATGATATGCAAACATGCTTTCACCTAAGAGAAATGGAGATAAATCTAATTCGCACGTGGTGCCTGTAGGTCATTATCCTCCCGATATGATATGAATGTAATCTTTGAATTTTGTTGTAACTAACCCACGCCGTGATTTGTAGAATGAAAGTGCACATTGTCAAACAAATGCCAAGTGTGAAAGCCGGGTATGTGGACCCTTAAGCTATAACCCAAACAAATTTCAATTACCCTAAACGGTGGACACTGGATGCCAAAGAGCTAGCTGCTGCAAAGACTCTTCGGGAGAAAGAGCACATCCGTACGGCGAAACTAAAGGAAGGGTCCCTTAAGGTTGTGGCATACATTGCCCTAAGAACCGCCCCTACAAATACATGATTTATAGAGACCCTTGCATAAAGACGGCTGAACAAACCGTCCCTACAAAAGATTATCAGCCGCTTCTATAAATGCTTTTTTTAGTAGTGTATGTGAGGCCCGCCGGCGGCCGCATCACGCCCGCCCCGACCACCGCTCCGGCCACTCCCTGGGCGACACAACTCGGCGTTCCCCATCGCTCGTACAGCCCGGCAGTACACACACCCCGTCAAACTAATCCGCGTCTAATCACGCGTTAATCCCACTGTTAATCAAGTCGTGCGCGTACAGTGATGTCTAGCTTGCTAGAGCTAGCTAGGAGGAGGAGTAGGCTAGCTAGCTACCGACCTACTACTAACGCCTAGAGCTCGCTGGTTACTGGCAGGCAGGCAGGCTGGCCCGTCAAAGAAGAACAACGACTGAACAAGCAAGCAATAAGTTAACCCTATGATACTCCGTACGTACTAGCTAGTAGATGACGATGATACTGTGCGTGACGCAGATTTTACTATTAGATCGGGCCTCTGAACGAATTGGTCAGCTTCTTCATGGTGCTCTCTTTTGGAAGCAGTAGTAGAACCACACAGAAATGGATGGATCCACCATCAATGGAGCTCGCTCGCTATATGCATGACCGTCGAGATGCACTACTGGATTCAGGTTCTTTGGACACTCGGTAAAAGTCAAATTGCATTTGTCAAAGTATTTGTCGAGTGCGGCACTCGGCAAAGAACACACGACAAAAAATTGATCAGCAAAGCCCTCTTTGCCGAGTGTCTTTTATTGGGCACTCAATAAAGAAAAGCGACCGTCACGGCACCGGCCCCGTTGACGGTCGCTTTGCCGAGTGCCAACCCTGCAGGCACTCGGCAAAGATTTTTTTTAAAAAAAAATTCTTTGCCGAGTGACCTCTATCCGGTCCTTGGCAAAGATGTTTTATTTTTTTTCTAAAAATTCTTTGCCGAGTGCTCTCTGCCGGCATTCGGCAAAGTTTAATTTTTTTTTAAAAAAAAATTCTTTGTCGAGTGCTCTCTGGCCTGCACTCGGCAAAGTTTGAATTTTTTTTAAAAAAAATTCTTTGCCGAGTACCATGGTCATGGCACCCGGCAAAGCTGAAAAAATAGTTTTTCGAGCGCCTATTTTTCCAGTTTTGCCGAGTGTTGTGACCATAGCACTCGGTAACGGGGTCCTTTGCCAAGTGCAACACTCGGCAAAGTGACCAAAAACGGCAATTGTTAATTTTTTTTACATTCCATCATGACAAATAAATTCATACAAACATATATCACATATATATCTCATCCATCACATATATATCCCATTCATCACATATATATCTCATCCATCACATATATATCTCATCCATCCACATATCCATCCGCACATATCACATCCATCACAATATATATCACATATATAATAATAAGTGCTCAAGTCCATCCAAATAAATTCATAAGTCCATCACAAGTCCATCAAAGTCCACAAGTGCATCACAAGTCCATCACCAAGTGAATAACAGATGAAAAAAATACAACGTGCACTCATCTCGGCCACTGCGACTGTGGTGAAGGTCCAGCTCCATCATTCGGAAGTACATGAGGTAGATTATTCGAATCACCGTCAGATGGAGACTGCACAAAGAAAAAAAGATTGCATGTGAGACAAGATTATTTGGATAGCTAATCTAGAAAGGTAGAGGCCATACAAGCAAAGCACAAGCGAAAGTAAAAAACTTTCATACTCACAGGAGTAGCTGCAGCTGCAGCTGCAGGACACGGAGGCGGAGGTGGAACCAACAACCCAGCTGGTAGAGAGAAGCCCACACGTTGCCCAAGCCCTTGTAGGAACTCTATAATGTCCGTCAGCCTCTACGCCTGGGCCTGCTGCTCGGCCCGCTCGGCCTCCAGCTAGGCCACCATCCTTTGCTGCGGCCTCCAGCTCCTGACATTGCCTTATTTATTGTTCCAGCCGGGCTTGCAATATTTCACTCCAATATTTCAGTAATGCAAAGCTAATTAAGGTGTGTAAAGATCAATGTATGACGAGTAAAACAGGAATAACCTCGAGTGCGTCGACCCGATGCTGTGCAGCGGTCGGCTGTGTGCGAATGGTCGGGCTCTCGCTCGTGCTCCGTGCTTAGATCTAGGAGAGAGAGGGAGTAGAGGACGTGTCGATGACGCCGTCGCCAAGCCAGAACCGCTCATGCTTCTTGCCTTGCCCCGCCCTCATGACGGCCTCTCCATCAAAGTCCTGGGTGCTCGGATCGTGGTCTGGCCCATGGAGTGACCTCGCCACCTCAGTGTACTCACTGATGCGGGAGTGGACGCTCGGGTTCGTGTGTGCCTCGAGTGGGTCCTCCAGGTTGAAGGAGACGTCGGACGTCGCCTTGCCGTTGTGGGCCATACACCATGCCTAGAAGTCCGAGCAAGCCTAGCCACTATGTGACGCCGACTGCGAGAAAGACAACACGATGATTAGAAATCAGGCAGAACTGAGCGTCACAATAGATAAATGAATTCACGTACCTATGCTTGTTTGTATCCGGCGAGGCTACGGCTGCCTTGATGGTGTGCTGGACCTTGCATCTGCAAACGACAGTCCCGGGCATCCCTCTGCATCTTGAGGTACTCCTCCATGAACCACCTCTCCACCATCATCGCCCAACACTCGGGATACGCTTGGCACCACCAGGGAATCATATTCACGTCATCAAGTATTGGACATATAAGAAGATCAAATTAAACCAACTTAATCTCAAAATGAATCAATATTGATGTTCTTCATTTACCTCAAGATATCGCTCCCGGGTCAGCTGCATCTCTCTTGCGTCTTTCTTGGTTTTCCTCTCTCCAAGCTTCGACCCATAGTAGGTTAGGATAGGTCCTAATCCCACCCGCGGATGCGTAGATAAGGTTAGTTTCTATGCTCTACTCCTATCCAAGATAGAATTTTGGCAGCACCTCCCCGCTGTTCTCCAAATACACATCCTGCCAAAGAAGAGTGCATATCCAGAGAACAACAGGGAGGTGATGCCAAAACTCTATCTCGGACCGGAGCAGACCATGGAAACTAACCCATCTACGCATCCGCGGGCTATCCAAAAAACGTGGACGATCCGAAACAGATACAGTCATAGATATGCAAAGATCTGCATACCTCCAACCGTATCTCTTTCGAACGGGAGACGCCTAACTGGGTTACGTGATCTACGATCATGATACGGAAAGAGGGGTTATACCTAAGGTGGCGGTGAAGTCAGGCTAGCGGGGCCATGGCGGGTCGGTGCAGCGGCGAGGCAACGCGGTGCAGGAAAACCCACAGCGGCGAGGAAGACGATCGGGGTCATCGAGATACTCTGGCTCGGCTACGACCGCTCTTCTCTGCAAAAAAAGAACAAAATACTATCTCAGTTTAAAATTTTGGTAGAACCTCCCCTGCACGGTGTGGTATCCAAAACCTGAAAAAAACATACGGCACAATGGCCGACAATCACATATACATATGCATTCAATTCAACATATCATTGCCAAGTCACATTCATCCACCACCACCACCGCTGCCACTCTGCTCTTCTACTACTACAACCACCACCACCACTGCCACTCTACTCTTCTACTACTACAACCACTACCACCACCACCTATTACTACTACTACAACCACAACCACCTACTGTACTACTACCACCACCATAGCTGTAACAGAACCGACCAATTATACGAAATTAAGTAAGAAAATCATCCACCAGAGTAGACGATTTAGCAAACTTAAGCCCGTATAACCCGGTAGTCCGTGAAATCACGAAGGATTCCAAACCAACTTCCATTCCAGCCAAGATCGTAATAAGTTTAGCGGTCACCATCACATATTACATAAAAGTTTGTATCACGGATACATCAGAGTTTCAACATAGTTATTACAAAACCAGTTCGAATAAAAGTAGCGGAAGTCATTTGTTCAAGCCACAGACACACACGCGGAGTTCAAATATAGTGCCAGCGAATGATCATCTCCAACAAAAGCATCAGACGAGACGTAAGGAATGACCATGCCCATGGTCCTAAGCATCACCCATGGCAGGATAAAGGCAGTTGATACAGTAGCCGTAATACATCTGCCCATCTGCAACAAGTGGGAATAAAACCCTAAGTACGAGAAGGTACTCAGCTAGACTTACCCGACATAACCGAAAATAAGTGACACCAAGGATTATGAAGGGCTTTATAGTAGGGTAGCTGACTCATTTGCAAAAGAAGCATTTTTAGCATTTCAAAAACCTTCCTAAAAGCATTATTATCGAGTTAATTGTTATTAACCTGTCAACTAGATTTGCACCTATACTAGAGTAACCATGTGATTAAGCAGATAATGATAACCCATGATCATTAAACAACTTCCATACTGTCATATTCATTATAACTGTCCAAGTGTTCCATAAACATTTACTACGATGAAGTAACTCAAGTCAAGTGCTCACTATCTAGGAGCGATGGCGATTCGAATCGATTCCTAACCAGCTGGTGATTTATTCCTTACACAAACCTCACTCACCCGCTAAAGTGAGATATTGATCACCGAGTCAACTTTCCAGAAATCTCGAGTTTGCCAGGAACCACATGTACCCGGGGGCTGACCGACTGCACTTTGGTCTAATCATCCCGCCCCTGTGTCCTACCACACCTGCTCCGGCACAGTGCGTTGCAGGCAATCTACTCGGCCCAAAAAATCTCCTAGCTTCGCGGTCGGAAGGTACTTTATCCGGCCAGCTAAATATAAGGCATGCATTCAATATGACTCGAGGCCCAACAACGGTCGGTCCTTAATCGACACAGACGGAAAGCACTACAGTCCAAAACTCTACAAGTCTCCGTCCGGTCTCAACTTCATTTAACACTTAGTTATACCATGACTTCATAGTCATCCAAGCAGATCCAGGTAACCACCTATAGCTCGCAGGTGACAGAGAATCACCCGACTTCTACCGGTCTAAGCCAGCTAAGCATTGACTCGACTGCAGATACCAGGGTAACAAGGATATAGTATAACAAAGGTAAACAAGGTATAATGCAGCAACGGTTGCAAATAACTCCTGAACGTAATGCATCAATTAAAGTAAAGCATTTAATTAAATAATTGCAAATCGGGAGAAAAATGCTTCGGGGCTTGCCTCTCTCGAAGGAGCTCGGGCGGTGATCGGGGCACTCCGGAAGTTCCTCAACGTCCTCCTCGTCGGCTTCTGGCACTTCCTGCTGCTGCACCTCGAGCTGCTCCTCGGGCTCCTTGAGTATGACGACTGGGCTCTCGGTTTGCGATCCTGTATGATGCAATGTACGTAAGTGCTTATGCAATCGGTGCATCGGATGAGATGAATACAATGGACATGTTTGAATGCAAGGTAGTCAACATCATCCAAGAAAATATACTACAAGCACATGTTATCTACTGCATTCTCTTCTACTACTAATATGTTAAGTCAACATATCTTATGAAACGCTTCAAAGATACACCAAAGCTTTGCTAATTTCTTAAACACATAAAGAATGCTTAATTAAACCCTAATTAATAATAATAGGTTTGAATAGCAACCTCTATTTTTCTTGCTTAGAAAAATCTTAGAAAATTACTACAACATATTATTACCCTAAGAAGTCTACCATCAGATTTTCATGGTGTTTGAATGAGTGGATTAGCCTACACAAAAATCACAAGCTATGGCATGATTTTGTACATGAAAATACTTTGTACTGTGAAAAGTGTCAAACAACAGAGTTAGTATTTTTCCTATGTTCTTCATAGCATACAATGACTGTACAAAAATTATCACATGCATGTTTTATACAAAGTTTGCTCTCTAGCAAAAATAACAAAAATCAGCTATTAAAGGTACTTGAACTACACCTCAAAATTTTCCCACAGCACATGCATGAAACATATTTTTCCTAGGAAATACATGACATAAGAAGATTAACAAACTTGGAATCATATTTTTCTGAAGCCTATAGATTTTTCTACATATTTTCAAGTTATCAGCAATATTCATGATTAAATAAAATTCTACAGCAAAGTATCTCAAAAATGACATGCACAATTTTTCCCAAGTAGATCTGATGATAAGGAACCTAGACAAATTTATTTCAACAGATTTAGAACAACTTTGAGTACCCAAATATTTTTCAAACCATTTCAAATTTCAAATAATAAAGAATAAATTGAAAACCATTTATTCAAATGCTACTGGGCCAGCCCGCTGAAATCAGCTGACCCACGGCCGCTTTTGGCCTACGCGGCCCGAGCGCAAGGGAGGGGAAGACGGCCCGGCAAGGCATCGGCCCATGGCCTGGCTCGGCCTGGCTGGGTGAGGTAGGGCCATGCCGGCGCTTGCGCTGGCGCGGTGGCGCGGCTCGGCCGCGAGGCCGGCGGCCGTCTCCAGCCACGGCAGGGCAAGCTGGCAGGCGCACGGGACGCGCGAGAAGATGGCGAAGGTGGTCGGGCAGCTAGGCGGGGCTGGAGAAGAGAGGAAAGGTGACTTCCATGGCGACCGAGCACGACGGCGCCATGGCCGTCAGTGGCGAGGCTGAGGCGGCTCTACCTGAGCTCGGCAGGTGGCGCAAACACGAGCACAACTTGAAGGAGGGCAAGGCGGAGCTACGGGCGTGTGATTTCCGACCGAGGTGGAGGAGTCGCGGTGAATTTCGCCGGCGGGTGCGCGGCGCGGTGAGAGGCAGAGTTTGGTGGCGCTCGGCTCTAGCGAAGAGGGAAGGCAACGCGGGAGGGAGTGAGCGAGTGCACCGGCTCCAGCAGGTGTAGGCGGGCGCGTGGGCACGGGCGTAGGCCGGCTACGACGCACGGCGGCGTCGACGGCACATGGCCGCCACGCGGCGGGCATGCTCTGCCGTGGTCGGGCGCGCGGCGCGGCGCGTCAGCGGGCAGGCGCGCGGAGGCAGGCCAGCGCGGCGCTGGGCTAGGCTGGACCGAGGCGAGGCGAGGCGCGCGCGGGAGGCTGGCTGGGCCGACTTCGGTCGTGGGCCAGAAGCGAAGCAGCGGCCCGCGAAAGAAGAAAAAGCCTTTTCCAAATAAAATTTCAAGGAATTTTTAAATGCCATCTTCAAATATTATTTTGAGCAATAAAATGACATTTTTGAAAATGTACCAAAAATGAAAGTTGATTAGAATTTAATTCTCTACAACTTTGCTGTTATGACCAAAGCCAAATTCTTTCTAGATTTTGAATTATAAAATCAAAGTCAATGTTTAACTCCAAACCCTAATTTTTGGGAAATTACTTTTGAAGCCAAATTTTTGAATTAATTTGAATACAAACCTTGCTCAAAAATTGAACTAAACATTTCTAGATGATTTACCATGATAGCCAAACAAGTTCTACTAACCTAGCAAGCAAAAATTTAGGGCAAAACAATTCTAACCAAGGTATGCAACATTCAGGTTTCACACATGTTTCAAATGTTTCGAAACAATGTTTCAGTTGTTATTTACATGATTAGGCATGTGTGATTAGAATGCTTGATGATGCATGATATGCATGATTTGTAGTGCCTAAATGCAGGCATAACACCGGGGTGTTACAATAGCCACCTACTATTACTACTCTACCGAACTCTACTTCTACTAAAACATACTACCACTGCTACTCTACTACTCGCCTATGGTGTTGGGGGCTGGGAGGGCATCGGGGCGTCGGGGTCGGCCAAGGCGCGCTGGGGATGGGGAGAGGATGGCCGCGTCGGTCGGGGTCGCGCCGAGGACGACTGGGGTCGTGCCGAGAGGGCCGGGGCACGGGCCGCGGGGATGGAGCGGCGGGCGCTGGCGGGCCGCAGTGTCTAGGGCGGTCGGCGGAGGCGCGCCGGTGTGGGCGAGCCGGCGGGCGAAGGTGGTGGGGGCACGCCGGTGGGGGCGCGCCGCCGTGCGCGGGTGGCAGAGCGGCGGGGGTGCATCGGCGGGGTGGGGCGGGCGGGCGCCGGCGGGCCACGGTGTCCGGGGCGGCTGGCGGAGGCGCACCGGTGTGAGCGGGCCGGCGGGCGAAGGCGGTGGGGGCACGCCGGCAGGGGTGCGCCACCATGCGCGGGCGGCGGAGCGGCGAGGGCGCGTCGGCGGGGTGGGACGGGCAAAGACAGTGGGGGCACGCCGGCGGGGGCGTGCCACCGTGCGCGGGCGGCGAAGCGGCGGGGGCATGTCGACGGGTGAGCGGGCGGGGCGTGGACGGGGCGGGGCGGGACTGTGGGCTGGCCAGCGCGGGGAGGGGCGGGATGGCGGCGCGCGTGTGTGCATGTGTGGGAGGGAGTCGGTGGCCGGTTTGTCTAAGTGTGGATAGGCCGTTTGCCGAGGGCCCCAGTCTGGCGCTCGTCAAAGGACTAGGGCTGCCAGTTTGCCGAGTGCCAGATCGGGGCACTCGGCAAACGTGTTTTCCTTTTTTTTTGAAATCTAAACCCTAAACCGCACTGCATCGTATTTTTTTAAAAAAATACCACTTGGCCGAGTGCCGAGCGGAGAGGTACTCGGCAAACATTTAAAAAAAAATTGGCACGCTCTTTGCCGAGTGTCCCCACGGACACTTGGCAAAGGGAACACTTTGCCGAGTGCCTGTCATCTGGCACTCGGCAAAGAACATGTCCTGATTTGTAAGCATCGTACATGATAACGTGCGCTAAACCTTCTCAAATTTTTATCACATCCTCCACATACGATATCATGACATCTCGATAAGTTTCATGATTTTCGGACTTCGTTTGCATTTTATAGAATTTAAAAACAATTCGTCCGCAAGTTTGTGGTCATGTTTCGTGAACAAGATGTTTGAAATTTCGGGTCCGTTCCTGGATATGGCCTCACACTACACTCAATACCATGAATATCATTTTTTGAATCATTAAATTCTATTATTCGATGCACGTGCAATTCAAATTTGCATTTTCTGAAAAAATTCAATTAAATGAAATAAGTTAACTAAATATAGCAAAAAGCCATAAAAATGTACCAAATTTTAACATGGAGTCTCATATACTGTAGGAGGACTCGAGAAAAAATTTTAATTTCAAAAATGGGGAAAAAATAGTTTGCTGTTTTTCTTTGTCGAGTGTCAGGGTCCGGCACTCGGAAAAGAAGTGGTTTGCCGAATGCCTACCCGCTGGCACTCGGCAAACCTGGACAGTAGGCGGCGGCCGTTACCTGACACTACTACACAAACTTTACTAGAGGCGGGCGTTTTTGATTTTCCGCGGCGGGCAAAGCCGTTCGCCGCGGCCTAGAGGCCACGGTAAATCGTGGCTTAACCGCGGCGGGCGGTGTAACGTGCCCGCTGCGGTAAATATACTTTTACCACGGCGGTCACGTTGCACCGCCCGCCGCAATAAATTATTTTACCACGGCGGACACCTTTTGTGGCCCGCCGCGGTTATGTTCGTTAGCCGTGGCGGGCATTATTATTTGCCCGCTTCAGTAAATTATTTCCTAAATTAAAAAAAATACAGCAGGCATATAAATTCAAATTCAAATTCAAATTACATCCAGATTTCACAGATTAAACTTAAAAAGTATGCAGGCATTACACATGAGATAATATACATATATATACATTCACTTAGTCGTTCTTATCATCGTTAATTCATTACATTTACATATTAAAGTCGTTATACATGCCCTAAGGAGTAATCCTGCGGACGTTTCCCTCTGGACCCACCTCATGGATCACATGGACTTCGCCGTGGATTTCCCTCCGGTGCCTCCCGTGTTCCCCCCTTCTCAGCTTTGTCCTCTGACCACTAGACTTGCCTGAAGTGGTTGGAGATGGAGCGGGGGGTTCTTTGTCACTGACTTGTTCCTCCTCGAAATTCAATTCTCGAGGCACCACCGGCATCTGTTTAGGGTTTGGAGACCACGCACTTTCAACTTTGTCGTCCCTCGGTTGGTAGGTCGGATCATCTTCGTCCTCTGTACGACGTTTCTTTGTTGGCCTCGGGGTCACGGACACTTGGCTCTCGAGGCTGGTTGATGATGATGCACTAGGGGTAGGGTCACGCCATTCGCTTATCGGTTCCTCCGCCATTGGAAAGCTACAATGAATACATATTTGAGTTGTATAGACACAGTTATAGAGTAGTACTAGAGTAGTAAAGTAGAGTAGTACTAGAGTAGTAAAGTAGTAGTAGTTGGCTCAGATTTGCCCCATTGTCATCACATCGCTTTTAAACTAGTTGCTTGTATCTGGTATACAAGCCATCCTAGTTTAGCGGGGGCACTCGATCATCATCGCTGCTGCCTCAGCATAAAAGGGTTTACATCATTGTATATGCCACTACCTCAGCAATAAGTTTAAAAGTTCATCATTGCATATGCCAAAAAAGGAACCAGCCCCATTAAACAAAAACCTTTCACAAATCAAAAACAGGAGCAGCAGTAGTAGAATAGTAGTATAGGAGGGAGTAGAGGAGTAGAGGAGGAGGGAGTAGTAGTAGGCAGTAGTAGTAGTATACTAGTAGTATAGGAGGGAGTAGAGGAGTAGAGGAGGAGGGAGTAGTAGTAGTAGTATACTAGTAGTAGTATACTACTAGAAAGTAGTAGGCAGTAGTAGTAGTATACTAGTAGTAGTATAGGAGGGAGTAGAGGTAGGCAGTAGTAGTAGTATACTAGTAGTATAGGAGGGAGTAGAGAAGTAGAGGAGGAGGGAGTAGTAGTAGGCAGTAGTAGTAGTATACTAGTATTATAGGAGGGAGTAGAGGAGTAGAGGAAGAGGGAGTAGTAGTAGGCAATAGTAGTAGTATACTACTAGAAAGTAGTAGGCAATAGTAGTAGTATACTAGTAGTAGTATAGGAGGGAGTAGAGGTAGGTAGTAGTAGTAGTATACTAGTAGTATAGGAGGGAGTGACCAATTCATCTCAAAATTCTCACAAATTATATTAAATTTGGTAAAATTGCAGCAGAGTGACCAATTCATCTCAAAATTCTCACAAATTTAGCTCAGAATTAGTTTAAAGGCAAGGTGCATCATAGGCAGTGGCATATGCTCAGAACTTTGTCATAAATTTCTTTGGCATCATAGGCAGCAAAAAGAATTGAATTCAAATGCTATGGTTCACCAAAAGCATCATAGATCAGTAGTATAGCAGTTCAAAATTCACCAAGTGTAGTATAGCAGTTCAGTTGAATTCAGAGTAGCAGCAGCAGTAGTAAGACAACAGTGGTAGAGAGAAATAGGTAATACAAGTACCATTTTGCATCAAGCAGTAGAATACCAGTAAGGGGATAAGTAGTAGCTAGCCATCTCAAAAAACTTTCACAAATCAAAAAATTTGCATCAAGCTATAGGACTGATTGCTTTGCCTCCCTCAACAACTCTCCTCCTATCCACTCCAACTCCATGACCATACATACCAATACCATGCATGTGTTATCAGAGGAGAGGACAGTCCTGCAAACGGCCTGTGCCTGTGATCTCACACAGAAAATCAAGGTTCCCCACAAACCAAGGCCAAATAGAGACTAGATCACCCAATCCAACATGGTCCATGACTAGAAAATCAAGGTTCCCCACAAATCAATATCAAGAGAGAATGAGGGAAAAACTGAAACCTCAAAATGCGTCGGTGTGGTCGACCAAGGTCAGCGGGGGTGACGGCGGCCCTCGGTGTCGGCGGCCGGCGCTAGGGTTCTGGGGACGGGGCCCAGCACGGAGGAGCTCGGTGGCCGGAGCAACGGTTCCAGGGATGGGGCCCAGCGTGGAGGAGCTCGGCGGCGGCGCGAGACTTCTCAGTGGCCGACGCTAGGGTTCCGGTGACGGGGCGCCGGAGAAGCACGGGGGCGGGGCGCGGGCAAGGGAGAGGAGGACGGGAGCGCGGACCAGGCACGGGGAGGAGAACGGGGGCGGGGGTTGGTGCGCGGAGGAGCTCAATCGGCGGTGGAGATGGCGGCGGTGGCGTGAGATTTTGGCAGCCCTTCGGGGTAAAACTGAACCGCGCAAAAGACTTAGAATTTTGAGGGTGGGGACGGCTTATATAGGTTGCGATTAACCGCGACGGGCAACGTAACAGCCCGCCGCAGGAAATGTTTACCGCGGCGGGCGGTTACGTTGCCCGCCGCGGTTAATCTATTAACCGCGGTGGGCTCTGTTATATGCCCGCCGCGGTAAAGATTGTCAGCAACATTGAGTAGCATCAGTTCAGAATTTCAGTAGCAGCAGTTCAGTAGCATTGAGTAGTAGTTCAATATTTCAGGATTTCAGTAGCATCAGTTAGAGTAGTAGATTGAGTAGTAGTAGTAGATTCAGTAGTAGATTGTTGTAGTATTAGAGTAGTAGAGCGAGTAGTAGTAGTAGTAGAGCGAGTAGTAGTAGTAGAGCGAGTAGTAGTACTAGTAGTAGTAGTAGAGTAGTGGTAGTAGATTGATGCATGCATATAGAGTATCTGGGATTGTTACATATAGAGTCTCTGGGATACATTATTACATATATGTCTCTGGGATACATATAGAGTCCACTACATTATTACATATATATATATATGTCTCTGGGATACATAAATTATTTTGGTGCAGGTGCTTTCACCGTCCTCTTCTCACCATCGGGGCGGGCCCACGGCATCATCCTGGACTTGTTGAATCGGTCCTCGACGGCCTTGATCTTCTTTGGATGATCTGTAAAAAGCTCGAGCTCTGCGTAGTTGTTGTATTGTTCGGGACTCTGCACCCCATCAGCTCCCACAATCCGCTGCTTTCCGGACACAACCACATGCCTTTTTGGGTCCTCTGCATATATATAGTAGGCCACTTGTGTGACATTGGTTGCTAGTACCCACGGGTCATCTTTGTAGCCGATACTTTTGAGGTCCACGGTGGTTAGCCCATAACTGTCCACTGCAACCGCATTCGGTTTGACCCACTGGCAACGGAAGACGGTTATGCGTGGTTCTGGCCGTAGTCAAGTTCCCATATTTCTTCGACTTGCCCATAGTATTGCCTCCTCTAGCCCGTGTACTCTTCTTCGCCCTCGTATCGAACACCGCAGTTCTGTGCCGAGCTCTTCTTGTCCTTGTCTTTTGTAGTAAAGTTAAAGAAATACATGACATCATTTTTTTCATTAAAATTGATTTAGATCTAGATCTAGATCTAAAGAGAACTCTAGGTGATGGAAATAGAGAGAGGATGGAAGGAGAGAGGGAGAGCCTTTATGAACCTCTTATGATGTCCTCCTCCCTCAAATCCAAGCCCTTCAACTCAAATCAAAAGTTTCCTCAAATTTTAGGGCAAAGCCTCCCCTCATGAGTTTTGAGAGAGGAAGACCCGTGGAAAAGATGGAGGGTTTGTGCTGTGTATTTGTACAGGCTTTACCGTGGCGGGCAACATAAAACGCCTGCCTCGGTAAATCAACTTTTTACCGCGGCGGGCAGTTTAAAGAGCCCGCCATGGTAAACCGTATTAACCGCGGCGGGCGATTCATACCGCCCGCCGCGGTAAATAACTATTTCTTGCGGCGGGCAGGTAAGGTTGCCCGCCGCGGTAAACCAATTTCCCGCAGCGGGCGCCCCGGTGGCCGGCCTCGCTGGCCGGCCACCGGTTAACCGTGGCGGGCAAAAGAGGTGCCCGCCACGGAGCGCATTTTGGCCACGCTGCGCAAATTGATTCCTGTAGTAGTGTGACGCCGCTTTTTGCCGAGCGCCAGGGTTTGCCGAGTGCCTGACACTCGGCAAAGCCTTCTTTACCGAGTGTATATCGTTGTCGAGTACGGCACTCGACAAAATAGCTCTTTGCTGAGTGTCCGACTTTTAGCCCTCGGCAAGGAAAGTTGCACTCGACAAAGGCCCTGTTTTCCGTAGCGACGATGAGTGAGTGAAATGGCGCGTGAGAGTTGCTGAGACCTAGCGGTCAGCAGCAGGATAATGCGGTTTGTTTCGCCGTCGATCGGCGGTGGCGTCAGGTCGGTCGGACAAGCGGCGGCGATCGAGCTAACCCCTATCGCGCCCCGGAGCGAGCGACCGACCGAGAGAACACGTACGCGGCGCGAAAATTGACGTGCCTCCAAAGTCCAAACACGTCGGGGAGCTACATGCCTAGGACGGCTTCTCGCACAAGCCTCGCCTGCCGATCGAGCTAGCTAGCAACAGCCTCGTCGTCGTCGGGCGCCCGGTCCGGCTGCTGGCGCGTGCGCGTCCGCGTCTGCGTCGCCCGCCTCCGATCCGCGGCCGGTTGGTTAATTCGTTCTCGATCTCCGATCCACGCACCGTGCTGCCATGCCGACGCGCGCGCCTGCGGCGCACGTCGACCGTCCGACTGGTGTCCAGCTGGCCGGCCGGTTGCGGTGACGGGCGACTTGCGAGCGCGCACGGGCAACTGTTTGATCCACGCGATCCCGGCTGAGGGCGACGGCGCGGGATATGGCGCGCAAAAGGCGACAGCGACGGCCGCCCATGGTCGACCGGATCGTCGGAGGGGTGCAGTGTGTGCACGGACGCCGGGGGACGGCGACGCGCGCCCCGGCCCGCTGACGGTCGGGCCCAGGCGGTGGGGTGATGCCAGCCGGCAGCTAGCCTCGCGCCGGATCGCCGATCGTTCCAGTGATCCGGTCGCTTGTCACCATGTAGATGATGATGATGGGCAAGCCGCAAGCGTACATGCATGCATGGCGGCATGGGTGCGCCCGCCCGCTCCGTGTGCGTGCGTGTCAGCGTGTGTCTCTTTGTGACTGTGTGTGTGGTGCACTGATCTGATGATGACTACAGCGGCAGCGGTCGAGGTCGATCGGTATCCTCGGCATCCACAAGGGAAGTTTCGAAGTTGGGA
>NW_027097424.1:0-10862 GCF_019320115.1 Miscanthus floridulus
GGGGGCAAGAGGGGCGGCTGCTCCATGCCCCTAAAGCCAATGGACCCCTCAAGTATGTACTGTTATATAGATAATTAGTAGGTGGTCCAAAAATAAAACTTACCGAAGACTAAACTAGGCCACACGTCCGCACAGAGACATAATTCATGTAAATTAGAATCTGATCAGTTCACACAGAATTGATGGCACGAGTAGCGACATCGCTATAATTTTTCTAAATTAATTTCTAAATATAAAATGCGTCTATCCATCAGGTTACAGTATTATTATTAGTATGTGATGTGAAGACTGATCGTGTAAATGTCGAACTAATAGTTACTAGTATTATTATTATTCAAGTTGGCTATAGCGTCGACTCAAAGAACCTTTTTAAAATTATAATTGTTAAAAATCGTTGGAGATCTACAATATTTCTCTGTTTTAAGAGAGGTTAAATAGTTTGGGGAAGGAATTTTTAGATGAGATCAATATTGATGTTATCGTCACCGACTTTGCAACAAACGTTAGAAGGTAATTTTAAGGCAATTTAATGTGTACCGTTTATGTTTTTAGTATTTTGATATCATAGAGCCCGAGTGTTTAGTCTGGCTCCAGGTCACGAAATCCTCAGGACCGGCCCTGCTTGTAGTGAGTCCCTCTCACTTCTATGTGTAGAATCAGTAAATTGTCAGGAAAGCAGTGTACAGGTCAAGCTTCAAAACTTCTCTAGCAGCCAGGAACGTGAAACGTGCCAACGTTCCTTGTTCCAAAATGAATTACGTTCATCGCTTCAGTAACAATTACATTCATAATTCTAAAAAAACAATTACATACCTATGGTAATACAGTGCCAGTGCTAACGCTACGGCTTTATTTCAGGGATGTACATGGAAACAACCAAACAATGATTTTTTTCTCAGAGTTCAACTTTCACACAATTATATATGACCATGTCTATACAATCCGGAAAACACTTACACGTAACAATGCATAATAAAGTTATTTCTCGCATTAACCATATAATTTACAATCTGACTAGGTCCTTAAACATGTCTTGGAGATTTTCATGGCCACTTCATGCAAACTTCATCACAAATAACACTACTACACACACTTTACTGGAGGCGGGCGATTTGGGTTTCCCGCGGCGGGCAAAGCCGTCCGCCGCGGTCTAGAGGCCACGGTAAATCGTGGCTTAACCGCGGCGGGCGGCTTTGCCCGCCGTGGTTAACCTATTTACCGCGGCGGGCGCCGTAACGTGCCCGCTGCGGTAAATATACTTTTACCACGGCGGGCACGTTACACCGCCCGCCGCGGTAAATTATTTTACCACGGCGGACACATTTTGTGGCCCGTCGCGGTTATGTGTATTAGCCGTGGCGGGCTTTATTATTTGCCCGCCTCGGTAAATTATTTCCTGAATTAAAAAAATACAGCAGGCATATAAATTCAAATAAAATACAGCATGCATATAAATTCAAATTCAAATCCAAATCACATCCATATTTCACAGATTAAACTTAAAAAGTATGCAGGCATTACACATGAGATAATATACATATATACACATTCATTTCGTCGTTATTTTCATCGTTAATTCATTACATTTACATATTAAAGTCGTTATACATGCGCTAAGGTGTAATCCTGCGGACGCATCATCGTAGGCCATTTCCTTAGCCTCTCGTACTCCGGTAAAATCGCTAGCGGGCTGTTCTCATGGAAGAACGTGCCCTCTTCAAGCACGCATTTGTCTAAGACAAACTTACATATATCCGCCTTTGTCTGCTTGAAGCTGTGTTGGATGCTCTGCATGTCTCTCGACCAGTTCAATCCATTCTTGAGCACCCTCCAACTGCTGCTATACTGCTTGCACACCCTCAGGAACTTACAGGCATAGAAGCCACAGGTTTGTGATCCTACCGGTTGTTTGGCACACTGTATGATCGATACGCAAGCATTACAACATAGGCATTAGAACCCATATGAACGAAAAGCACAATTAAATCTTTCAAATACTTACCAGAAAGTTGCGTCTGATTTTGATGCGGTTCTTATGCTTAGCCTTAAATTTCTCTGTTCTTCGATCATAGCATTCAGGATCCTTCACGTGCTCCTTATAAGCGCTATACGAAATTTACTAGTATTAGGCAGGGCATTAGAACACATATGAGAAGACCGTTCAGTTACTTACACTCTGAGGCAATCTTCAAAGGCCTTGTATCCTTTTAAGTTTGGCACTGTCAACGAATCAAATACGCAAGCCCTGCCATCCTGAGGGTAGATGATAAATGCAACCCAGTGACCCTCGAGGCCTTGGCTACGCCATTGAAATAAAATACAGGTTACGACGAGAAATAATAATACTAGCTAGCTACCCACTTATATCTACAGGCATGTCTTCGACTTACCCAAAGTGGTGGGCAGCTAGGATACACCCATTTCTCCTGATCTTCTTCATTGCTCCTAGTATGTATCTTGAAATGTTCAATTTCTTATTGTCCATCAGTTTCTTCCTATGCGTCTCTCTCTGTCGCTTGGTCAAGTCTTTCATGGTTGGATGATTGTCATCTAGGTGGTAACCAATGATGATTCTTTGAGCAATATGCATTGGAGATAGATAGATAACATCAAGTTTTAGTTCCTTGGATATATAGGCCATCAACCTGCAAGGACAAGCTATCGTGGCATATATAAGTAGTCTTAACCGATTCAAAGGTAGGTGATATGTGAAACTCGCAATTCAGCACTTACATAGAGAACAAGGTGACTTGGGCGATGTCAAGGTCTTGTTTCCGCAATAGTCTGTATATGTCGTGGAAGTCCACGGGGAGTTCTATATCATTGTCGGGCAAGTGGAAGTACTCCGCCACAACCTTGACTAGAAAACCATGCAGGCCAGCTTTTGCTGCTTCCATGTACCAGAGATGAAACCTCCTTGTCTCCCACCTTTCCTCGACGATGAGTTGGGCCTTGGTTATCATGAACTTCCCATGCTCATAATTGCCGAGGCAGTCATCCGATTTAGGAAATAGATAGAAATGTGATCTCGGCCTAGGATAGAAATATTAGTACCATATTATGGCAAAGAAAAGTTATTAGCAAATTATGCCCGCCACTACCATACCTTTCGAACTCAAGTGAGTATGTGAGCTGCCCTTGGTCGCCTTTAGTCTTCGCCGGCGGTGGAGGACAGTGGCTTGTGCTCGCAATGGCAGCAGGCGGTGTCTTTGCCCCCGGTTCCTCTGTGCCTCCCAGTCCTTTGCTCGTGCCCTTAGACGGACTACCGGGAGGTGGAGGTGGACTTGTTGTTGGAGGAGGAGAACAAGGGTGAGGGCTTGTGCCTCTCGGTGCTTTGCTCGTGCCCTTAGACGGACTGCCGGGAGGTGGAGGTGGACTTGTTGTTGGAGGAGAACGAGGGTGAGGGCTTGTGCCTCCCGGTGCTTTGCTCATGCCCTTAGACGGACTACCGAGAGGTGGAGGTGGACTTGTTGTTGGAGGAGGAGAACAAGGGTGAGGGCTTGTGCCTCAGGGTGAGTTCCTTCCCTTGTCATCCCCGCCATTGCCTTCGTCATCGCCGTCGTCGTGATTCGGATCATCGGGGGGACAAGATCCGGCAACGGATGGTTGTGATGCTGGTGTCGCCATCAGCGTAGAAGTCGACGTCGAGAGAATGATCTCTATGTCATCCTTGTTCCACAGGACTTTGGAACCCAAGGCAGCTGCAAGGATCGTTACCCCTTCTGCATTTGGATATTCCATTTCAAATTCTTCATATTCGGTCGCATACCATGTAAGTATCATGGCAGCATAGTTGGCAGGGATCTAGTCTTGGTTGAAATCTTTGATATCTTCTTTGGGGTGCATGTAACCCTCACCCACGGTCAACTTTTTCGCCCTACCGAACGGGATCGTGAGGTGGACACGCATGGGTTCCCGGATGGCGTCAACGGGATGCCTTGGGCGATCCTCGATCATCGGCAGTGGCTGCCCTTGTGTCTACCCTTGTGGAACTTGAGGCACAGCCACGCTAGCCTGGCGAAGCATCTGTGACCTCATCGACACCATATCTGGGTCATTGCTCGTAAAGGCTTCTTTTATGGACCGACTGATCATTTCGGCCACGCCTTGATCATAGCCCTTTTGAAAGATGCCCTCCTTGTACCTCTGCCTTGACCGGTATGTGGCAGCATCGGATTGCCATGACTCCATTCAGTTCCAGCTCATCTTCGATGACATGCTACGGACGCGGCCACGGTGCTTGGGGGTTCCTAGTGCTAGGATCAGCAAGTCCTGGCCCCTACGAACCTCGAAGCTATCCTTGGATTTAGCGGCCTTGATGACAGCCCTCTCCACCTCCTCGAACTTGGGCTCATTGAACTTGCTCACGCCCTCCTTGAGCTTCTTTGGCTTGCGGGCATAGATGAAGTCCTTAGCCCTCAAGTCTACACCGTCGTATGGATCGGGAAGCCTGGCAGCAGCTCTAGCCCTTTCTTCCTCCCGCCACTAGGGCCTCTTACTAGCAAACCCAGTCATGCCCAAGTGGTGGGGTGCAAGTTCTTCTTCGTGAGTGCGCTGAACTTGGCGCTCTTTGCCTTTGCTTCTTCTATTATTCTTTGTTTGCAGAACTCTTCCCAGTGATGTTCCTTCACCATAGTGTATTTGACACAGGGTGACTTGCCTAGCTTCAGGTAGTACCTGGTCAGCATGGACTTGAAGTTTCTAAAGGCTCTTCCTGCCACGTGCATGACCCACTCCCTGCACTTGTCAAGATCGGCATCCTCGGGATAATGGAAGCTTCTCGTCACCTCACCCCAGATATGTGTCTTGTAGTCGACCGGGACATTGTTCTAGTCCTCCCAAGTGATCTCCACCTTGTCCTTGACTATATATGCCACCTGGTTGCTGAACTTGGCAAGGACCGTGGATGGCGACAACGGGTTTCCCTCTGGTCCCACCTCATGGATCACATGGACTTCGCCATGAATTTCCCTTTGGTGCCTCCTATGTTCCCCCCTTCTCAGCTTTGTCCTCTAACCCCTAGACTTGCCTGAAGTGGTTGGAGATGGAGCGGGGGGTTCTTTGTCCCTGACTTGTTCCTCATCGAAATTCAATTCTTGAGGCACCATCGGTATCTGTTCAGGGTTTGTAGACCGCGCACTTTCAACTTCATCGTCCCTCGGTTGGTAGGTCGGATCATCTTCGTCCTATGTACGACGTTTCTTTGTTGGTCTCGGGGTCACTGACACATGGCTCTTGAGGCTAGTTGATGATGCACTAGGGGTAGGGTCGCACCATTCGCTTATCGGTTCCTCCACCATTGGAAAGCTACAATGAATACATATTTCAGTTGTATAGACACAGTTATAGAGTAGTAAAGTAGAGTAGTAAAGTAGAGTAGTACTAGAGTAGTAAAGTAGTAGTAGTTGGCTCAAATTTGTCCCATTGTCATCACATCGCTTTTAAACTGGTTGCTTGTATTTGGTATACAAGCCATCCTAGTTTAGCGGGGGCACTCGATCATCATCGCCGCTGCCTCAACATAAAAGGGTTCACATCAATGCATATGCCACTACCTCAGCTTAGAAGTGTGAAAAGAATCATCATTGCAAATACCAAACAAAAGCCATCAAGATAGTTTCAAAATTCGGCCCCAAAGCGCTAAGTCCTTCGGACATCAAGATAGAGTCACTGCCTCAGCTCTTGTTTTAAAAGTTCATCATTGCATATATATGCCACATAGATGGAGTCAAAATCAAATAGTAGAGTGTAGTAGCAGATAGAGTATAGTAGTAGCAGTAGGGTGTAGTAGTAGAGTATAGTAGCAGCCAGCAGTATAGAAAATAGTAGTAGTAGCAGATAGTAGAGTAGTAGAGCCCACAATAGGAGACACCAAACAAAGCATATGTGCCACAAAAAATCAAAATAGGACATGGGAGTACAGCAGCAGTAGAGTGTAGTACAGCAGTAGCAGCAGCAAGTATCCTCCTAGATTTAGAGATAACAGTAGTACAAATCATAGGCAGTGGAAAAAGCCAACCCCTTCTCTTCCCTTCCTGCTGTCTGAAATTGAGCACCCACTCAAGAGTAGTACAAATTAAAAGGAGCAAATCCAGCAAAGGACATATAGGCAGTGGCATCATATATATCTAGTGCTCAGTTAACAAGAATTGCATCCTAGGCAGCATTTAGTATTTTTTCTTCCAAATTCATCTCAACATGTGCCATCATAGGCAGTGGCATAAAGTGCTCAATAAACAGAATTACATCATAGGCAGCAATAGTTAGCATTACTCAGGAAAACTAAAATCGAAGAAGAACATCCATAGTTGGCATTGCTCCATAGGAGGGATTAGGGGAGCAATTGGCACATTATCAGGCGGTCTCCTTAGGGCTCGGCTGCGGAGCTGGCGGCGCTAGGGTTAGGCTGCCGTAGAGGACGGCGCGGGGCTGTGGATGACTGCGAAGACGGAGAGGCGGATGGAGACGGGGATGGGAGACGGGGGAGGATAGCACACCGGTGCGGGGACACGGATGGAGACGGGGACGGGAGACGGGGACGGACGGCGGAGGATGGGCCTAGGGTTCCGGCCCGTGTTCCCATCGATGTCCAAAGGCACCACGGCGCGGGTGCGTGTGCACGGAAGGAGGATGAGGGCACCATGGCACGGAGGGCAGGGGCGATGATGGAGGTGCACGGCGGCGGCAATGGTGCGGCGGCGCGATGGTTTTTAGGCAGCCCTTCGTTGGCAGCGGTGCGGTGGTTTTTGAACCGATTTGGGGAAGGTGGCGGAGTATATATAAGCCATCATTTACCACGGCGAGCTCCTTATAACGCCCGTCACGGTTAATATTTACCGTGGCGGGCTCCTTAGAACGCCCGTCACGGTTAATATTTACTGCGGCGGGCTCCTTATAACGCCCGTCACGGTTAATATTTACCGCGGCGGGCTCCTTAGAACGCCCGTCACGGTTAATATTTTTAAATCTTATTTTACCCTTTTTCAATCTGGAATCTTATTTTTCCCTTAGGTAGTATGTATAGTAGTAGTAGATAGTAGTATAGTTTGGAGTAGTAGTAGTAGTAGAGTAGTACATAGTTGGAGTAGTAGAGTAGTAGTTGGAGGAGTAGAGTGTAGTAGTAGAGTCATAGTTGGAGGAGTAGTTAGCTATAGAGGAGTATATATATACAAGCTTGTTTCATTTGTTTGAACATAGATCACATGATATGAAAAAGAAAAAAACAACACAACAAAATATATGATGCATACATATGGTTCCATGATATTAATAATAAGTTACAACTTGTCTTGAATGGAGTCCACTACAATAAGTTACATATATGTTTCTGGGATACATATATCATTTTGGTGCAGGTGCTTTCACCGTCCTCTTCTCACCGTCGGGGTGGGCCCACGGCATCATCCTGGACTTGTTGAATCGGTCCTCGACGGCCTTGATCTTCTTTGGATGATCGGTAAAAAGCTCGAGCTCTGCGTAGTTATTGTATTGTTTGGGACTCTGCACCCCATCAACTCCCACAATCCGCTGCTTTCTGGACACAACCACATGCCTTTTTGGGTCCTCTGCATATATATAGTAGGCCACTTGCGCGACATTGGTTGCTAGTACCCACGGGTCATCTTTGTAGCTGATACTTTTGAGGTCCACGGTGGTTAGCCCATAACTGTCCACTGCAACCGCATTCGGTTTGACCCACTGGCAATAGAAGATGGTTATGCGTAGGTTTTGGCCGTAGTCAAGTTCCCATATTTCTTCGACTTGCCCATAGTATTGCCTCCTCTGGCCCGTGGACTCTTCTTCGCCCTCGTATCAAACACCACAGTTCTGTGCCGAGCTCTTCTTGTCCTTGTCTTTTGTGTGGAACCTGTAGCCCTAGACATCATACCCTTGCCACATGGTGATTTGGCTGGATGGGCCTAACACAAGCCTCTTAACAGTCTCCGTATCTTCATCAAGGCATCCTTGAAGGGGTATGTGTTGCTCTTTGAGCCACTCTATGAAATTATTCTTGTGATGGTTCTGGACCCATGCCTCCGTGCGCTGCCCGTCATTAGCGGCGCGGATCTCTTCCAGGTGTTTTTCAATGTATTTCTCCATGCTCACTAACTGATGAAGGATGCTGTAATGAGCTTCTTGCACCGTTCGGTTTGCCACATCGGTGTGTACTTTTCAGCCTGTGCACCCCATCCCTGAGGTTTTGCCTTCGTGGTGATGGATAGGCAGCCCAATCACCCTCCCATCTCTTATGTACCTCATACACCAGTTCACAGCCTCCTCCGTTGTGTATGCCTCGATCATAGAGCCCTCTGGGTAAGCACAGTTATGGACGTATCTGTTGAGGGTGGACATGAACCGCTCGTATGTCCACATCTGGTGTAGATACACGGGGCCTAGTTGATGGATCTGATCGACCATATGCATCATTAGGTGTGGCATAATATCAAAGTAAGATGGTGGAAAGCACATCTCGAGCTGGCAAAGGGTCTCCATGATGAACTCCTTCAGGGCAGACAGCTCAACCTTATCAATGACCTTCTGGGTGATGCGGTTAAAGAAGTATGACATCCATGTGATGACCATCTTCACGTACTCTAGATGGATAGCCCTAATCACAATTAGTAGGAACATCCATGTGATTGTCAAAGTATTTGTTCATAATACTTCTTCTATACCTGTGATTTTTGGCGAGGAACCATCTATGCCTCGTGTACACCATCTTATTGGATCCCTTAAGGTAAGTGTAGCAGGTCTCATCGATGCAAATTACGTAGCCGGTCTTCCCTTTGATCTGCCCCGACAGTGAGAAGAGACCGGGGTAATCGGTGATGGTGACAAAGATGATTGCTTTTAGTGTGAACTTCTCCTTGCGGGATGCATCCACCATCTGGACCCCAACATCAAATAGTATCTTCATTTCCTCCATGAACGGCTCCAGGAACACATCTATATCATTGCCAGGATGCTTCGGTCCAGAGATAAGCATGGTTAGCATAAGGTACCTACGCTTCTGACATAGATGGGGAGGTAGGTTGTATATGGTGAGCACGACGGGCCAAGTGCTGTGCGAGCTACTAAGCTCACCGAACGGGTTCATCCCGTCGGTACTCAGCGTGAACCTAACATGTCTGGGCTCCTTGCCAAACTCCGGGTAGGCCTCGTCGAAATCCTTCCACTGCTCGCCATCGGATGGGTGTCATAGC
The DNA here is from genome assembly GCF_019320115.1 of Miscanthus floridulus. Taxonomy (NCBI): domain Eukaryota; kingdom Viridiplantae; phylum Streptophyta; class Magnoliopsida; order Poales; family Poaceae; genus Miscanthus; species Miscanthus floridulus. The sequence continues at coordinate 9,204 of NW_027097424.1, forward strand.
TTGCCATCGTCTTTCAGGCGGTCAGCTGATGCATGCCAGGACATGAGCTTAGCATCGTCCGTGTTCCTGAATATTGCACGTAGACGATTGGTCACGGGCAGGTACCACACCGACAGTGCTGGACTTTTTCTGTGCATGTAACCCTCTTCTTCATCGTCCTGCTGAGCCAAGATCTATTTGGCCGCACTACTCTTCTTTGCCCCCTTCTTGTTCTTCTTCCGACCACCCCGCAAGCCTCCCTCGTCTTCTGCATCCACGCACAACCATCATTTTTCTTGTACCGACTAAAGCCGCAGTGCGGACAACTCGTCAAATTCTCATATTCATTGCCCCGATATAGGATGTAGTGGTTAGGGCATGCATCAAACTTTGTAAGCTTCATCACCACTGGCCGGATCAGCTTCTTGGCCCGATAAGTATTGGCGGGCACCTTGTTAGCCATTGGGTACGTGGTGGCAAGGTAGCTTAACAACTCATTGAAGCTAGTGTCAGACCAACCATGACGAGCCTTCAACATCAACATATGGAGGTTAAAACGGAGCGCCGTGCACTCCTTCGGACAATCTCCGCCGTCCTTATAGAGAGGATCAACTACCACCTACTTCAACTCTCTAAAATTCTCCAACCACTTTGGGCAACCCAACACAACGTCGTCTTCATCGAAGTATTTGACTAGATCTTCAACAAGTTGCACATCCTCGGGTTGGCTCATAGTATCCTGACCATCACCACCGTCACCGGCTTCGTCGACCATGTCTTGCATTAGATCATCCACCGTGATGTAATCACGATAACTGTTGTCACTGTCGGCTGGCGCAGCTGCTGCTAAAGGATCTTTATTCACCGGTGGTGCTGTCATCGTCGGCGTCGAAGAGCTCACTCCAGATGCACCGCCACTCGCACCAACTCTTTCGCCGTGAAATGTCCAGACTATGTAGCCCTCGACGAAACCATACATGATCAAATGAGTTTGCACCTCACTATCTCGGTGGGCTTTTAGGTTCTTGCAACGAGAACATGGACATATGATTGTCATCCGCTTTAGTCTCTCACAATGAGCTTTACCAGACGTAATAAACTTCCTTAATTCAAAGAGGTACCACGGATCATTCACTCTATCGATCCGATACATCCATTTCGATCTATCCATCATATCTGCGAACATTATCTGTCACAATCAACATTAAATAAAGAAGATTTAGGAGAAATTGATGATTTTACGTCCAAAATCATGAAAAAGAGAGAAAATGACGATGTGAAAGATGAAGCATGCATCTATGATGAATCTAAAGTTAAAGAAATACATGACATCATTTTTCCATTAAAAATTGATCTAGATCTAGATCTAGATCTAGAGAGAACTCTAGATGATGGAAATAGAGAGAGAGGATGGAAGGAGAGAGGGAGAGCCTTTATGAACCTCTTATGATGTCCTCCTCCCTCAAATTCAAGCCCTTCAACTCAAATCAAAAGTTTCCTCAAATTTTAGGGCAAAGCCTCCCCCCATGAGTTTTGAGAGAGGAAGACCCGTGGAGAAGATGAAGAGTTTGTGCTGTGTATTTGTACAGGCTTTACCGCGGCGGGCAAGATAAAGCGCCCGCCTCGGTAAATCAACTCTTTACCGCGGCGGGCAGTTTAAAGAGCCCGTCATGGTAAATC